>NC_092106.1:28475100-28655100 GCF_045679555.1 Salvelinus alpinus | reverse complement strand
AATCCATGCAGCACCAGAAGTCGCATTAATGGTGAGTATTATAACAACATTATTTAAGAATAAATTCAGAGGCTTATTATACTGACATTTAGTTGAATTCACTTTTAAAATATATTATATGGCTCTCACTGAAATAAATTTCCAAATGTTTTGCTTTCATGGCTCTCTTAGTCAAAAAGGTTCCCGACCCCTGGACTACACTACACAGTACCATGCCCTACATGGACACACAGTCAATAGACACGTATGATGTGGTACAGAACTGTAAAGCCAATGCAAACAGACTCTTCACCCCCCCAGAGAAGAGAGGAGAGGACAACTGGCTGTAGCCTGGCTCCAGAGAGACAGTGCCATAGCAACCCAGAACATAACCTGGGCTCACCGCAGGAGTTGACATTTACTCCTACGGGTGCTCTGCTC
The DNA here is from genome assembly GCF_045679555.1 of Salvelinus alpinus. Classification (NCBI taxonomy): domain Eukaryota; kingdom Metazoa; phylum Chordata; class Actinopteri; order Salmoniformes; family Salmonidae; genus Salvelinus; species Salvelinus alpinus. Next base: position 28,654,680 of record NC_092106.1, on the reverse strand, counting down.
TCAGGGTAAAGTCTACTGTGCCTGTCGTCATTTTCCCCATGTGTGGCTTATGATTTTAATTGCGTTTTTTTTGTCTTTGATGGAGAGAAGCATTGGGGAGAGGAGTGGTTTGCAGTGTAAGTGCTCCCTCTCCCCCTCCATCCCTCCCGCTCTCTGCCTGCTCTCAGCGAGGATGATTATAGTGGTTTAGTCGGATCAACGCAAACAGGCTCCCAAGGCCTCACAGGCTTTCAAAAGGAAGGGAAAAAAACAACAGGCCTAAGAAACACACAACTGTCAAATAAAGCTATTTGACTAAAACAATGGTGATTACAAGTGGTGAGTAATTGTATCAACAAGCTGTGAGAATGCCACCTCTGTGAGGAGGGTGGGCCTGTATGTCTGCTGTTGACACCATCTCAGGCTGTCAATCAACAATAATATAGGCCAATCAGGTCCTTTCACCAATGGTGGCGTCTTGCCTTTTAAAAGCCTCACAGCCGTTGGAAGTTATTACTCTATTCATCTGAGAGGTAACTAATTATACTGAACAGTATGTGTTGTCCAGAGGACAGCCAAGGTGATTGAGTGGGTAACAGTGTGAAGACGTGTATAGGATGGGTGGAGGGGAGAGACTGGGAAGCGGGATATAAATCTTACACATCAACATCTGGGAGAGGCCAGGACCCTGTTCTGTGTGTGGTGAGATTATAGAGCAGTGCTTTGCTGCTCTGCCTTCCTCCTGAAGCACAGCATTATGTCTAGGACCTAAAGACCAGCAGCATCTGTACCACCCTCACTCTGTGTCAGAGCACCAGGAACAAGTTCATAAAAGATAGATATCAGAAAACAGGCCTTAGAAAATTACTATATTGTGCAATGTATATATGAATGTCCAACAGAAATGTGTCTTCTTTCTCCCAACCAATTGTTTGTAACAGGAATGATGGATAGTCGGAGACCAGACCATGTAGCTATTAGACAGGCGGACTGATGTGACAGCACAACATATAAACAAAGTCACAGAGGGCGCTTTAAAACAGAACGTAAGTTCCTCCTGATAGGCCGATTGGAGATAGAAAGCCTGCCACTCTTTCCTCCAACTGTCTCCCTCACACACTCTCTCTCTGTGCCAGTTATCCCTCACACACTCTCTCTCTGTGCCAGTTATCCCTCACACACTCTCTCTCTGTGCCAGTTATCCCTCACACTCTCTCTCTCTGTGCCAGTAATCCCTCACACACTCTCTCTCTGTGCCAGTTATCCCTCACACACTCTCTCTCTGTGTGCCAGTTATCCCTCACACACTCTCTCTCTGTGCCAGTTATCCCTCACACACTCTCTCTCTGTGCCAGTTATCCCTCACACACTCTCTCTGTGCCAGTAATCCCTCACACTCTCTCTCTGTGCCAGTAATCCCTCACACACTCTCTCTCTGTGCCAGTAATCCCTCACACACTCTCTCTCTGTGCCAGTAATCCCTCACACACTCTCTCTCTGTGCCAGTAATCCCTCACACTCTCTCTCTCTGTGCCAGTAATCCCTCACACACTCTCTCTCTGTGCCAGTAATCCCTCACACTCTCTCTCTCTGTGCCAGTAATCCCTCACACACTCTCTCTCTGTGCCAGTAATCCCTCACACTCTCTCTCTCTGTGCCAGTAAACCCTCACACACTCTCTCTCTGTGCCAGTAATCCCTCACACACTCTCTCTCTCTGTGCCAGTAATCCCTCACACACTCTCGCTCTGTGCCAGTAATCCCTCACACACTCTCGCTCTGTGCCAGTAATCCCTCACACACTCTCTCTCTGTGCCAGTAATCCCTCACACACTCTCTCTCTGTGCCAGTAATCCCTCACACTCTCTCTCTCTGTGCCAGTAATCCCTCACACACTCTCTCTCTGTGCCAGTAATCCCTCACACACTCTCTCTCTGTGCCAGTAATCCCTCACACACTCTCTCTCTGTGCCAGTAATCCCTCACACTCTCTCTCTCTGTGCCAGTAATCCCTCACACTCTCTCTCTCTGTGCCAGTAATCCCTCACACACTCTCTCTCTGTGCCAGTAATCCCTCACACTCTCTCTCTCTGTGCCAGTAATCCCTCACACACTCTCTCTCTGTGCCAGTAATCCCTCACACTCTCTCTCTCTGTGCCAGTAAACCCTCACACACTCTCTCTCTGTGCCAGTAATCCCTCACACACTCTCTCTCTCTGTGCCAGTAATCCCTCACACACTCTCTCTCTGTGCCAGTAATCCCTCACACACTCTCTCTCTGTGCCAGTAATCCCTCACACACTCTCTCTCTGTGCCAGTAATCCCTCACACACTCTCTCTCTGTGCCAGTAATCCCTCACACACTCTCTCTCTGTGCCAGTAATCCCTCACACACTCTCTCTCTGTGCCAGTAATCCCTCACTGCTCAATAAAACGGCCTCTAAATTTAGCATCAGATTCATCATGATGTAGGAAAAGCTGGGGCAAATGAGAGGGAGAGAGAGAGAGGCAGGGAGAGAGAGAGGCAGGGAGAGAGAGAGATTCAGAGAGAGAGAGAGAGAGATACAGAGAGGGAGATACAGAGAGAGAGAGATAGAGAGAGAGAGATAGAGAGAGAGAGAGCGAGATTCAGAGAGAGAGAGATACAGAGACAGAGAGGAGAGAGAGAGATACAGAGACAGAGGAGAGAGAGAGATTAGATAGCCAGACAAAAAGAGTATATTCTATGCTGCAGTGAAAGAGCAACAGAGAAACCAGGAGAAGAGCAGAGCAGCCTCCACAGTCACCCAGTCAGTGTTGTGGTGACGGTGCGGCTCCAATACAGCTCAGCACTGCAGCCGGCTGAAGGACAATCGGCAGGCAAGGACGCCGGCGCGACGGGTCAGACAGCCCTCGTGATTTGGGCTGCTCTCTCTCTCTCTCTCGCTCTCTCTCTGTGGCATACACCAACAGGATTGATTAGTCATGCCTAGCCTTCCACAATAGATCCAGTGCCTCAGACAGAGACAAAGAGGAACAGGACGCAGTGGCATTAAAGGAGTCGGACTCCCTCGTTACTGACAACTGGCTAGTGTTTGATTGCTAGCATGAAGAGCCACTAGCAATGTCTACAGTCACAGAGGTAATAGCTGACTACAGGCATACTTTAAGACCATGTCCAAATTTACATTGGAGAATACAAATTCTGAGGTGGTTCAAGCTTGCCTTGTCCCAGTGGCATATACAGTAGCATAAAAAAATACAATGGCAACATATTTTAATAAGTGTATATACATTCTAATTTCCAAAACACCTTCAAAAAATGTGGATCGCTGTTCATTGACTCTGTTCAAAACTCCTAGTAGAAGATGCCACTAAAAATGTGGTCTGCTCACCTCTCTTTCACACACACACTACCAGCGCTGAACTGCATAGCCTATGCCATAAGACAGAACAGCACCAAATAGCAGACTGGCATGCTGTCTCCTAGCTCCTACACGGTATCACCCTCTCCCCCCTCCTACAACACGGCATCACCCTCTCCCCCCTCCTGCAACACGGCATCACCCTCGCCCCCTCCTGCAACACGGCATCACCCTCTCCCCCCTCCTGCAACACGTCATCACCCTCGCCCCCCTCCTGCAACACGTCATCACCCTCTCCCCCCCCTACAACACGGCATCACTCTCCCCCCTGCTACAACACGGCATCACCCTCTCTCCCCTCCTACAACACGGCATCACCCTCTCCCCCCCCTACAACACGGCATCACTCTCCCCCCTGCTACAACACGGCATCACCCTCTCTCCCCTCCTACAACACGGCATCACCCTCTCCCCCCCCCTACAACACGGCATCACCCTCTCCCCCCTGCTACAACACGTCATCACTCTCCCCCCCCTGCTACAACACGGCATCACTCTCTCTCCCCTCCTGCAACACGGCATCACCCTCTCCCCCCTCCTACAACACGGCATCACCCTCTCCCCCCCCCTACAACACGGCATCACCCTCTCCCCCCTGCTACAACACGTCATCACTCTCCCCCCCCTGCTACAACACGGCATCACTCTCTCTCCCCTCCTGCAACACGGCATCACCCTCTCCCCCCTCCTGCAACACGTCATCACCCTCCCCCTCCTGCAACACGGCATCACCCTCTCCCCCCTCCTGCAACACGGCATCACCCTCCCCCTCCTACAACACGGCATCCCCCTCTCCCCCCCCTACAACACGGCATCACCCTCTCCCCCCTCCTACAACACGGCATCACCCTCTCCCCCCTGCTACAACACGGCATCACTCTCCCCCCCTCCTACAACACGGCATCATCCTCGCCCCCCTCCTACAACACGGCATCACTCCCCGCCCCTCCTACAACACGGCATCACCCTCTCCCCCCCTCCTACAACACGGCATCACCCTCGTGATTTGGGCTGCTCTCTCTCTCTCTCTCGCTCTCTCTCTGTGGCATACACCAACAGGATTGATTAGTCATGCCTAGCCTTCCACAATAGATCCAGTGCCTCAGACAGAGACAAAGAGGAACAGGACGCAGTGGCATTAAAGGAGTCGGACTCCCTCGTTACTGACAACTGGCTAGTGTTTGATTGCTAGCATGAAGAGCCACTAGCAATGTCTACAGTCACAGAGGTAATAGCTGACTACAGGCATACTTTAAGACCATGTCCAAATTTACATTGGAGAATACAAATTCTGAGGTGGTTCAAGCTTGCCTTGTCCCAGTGGCATATACAGTAGCATAAAAAAATACAATGGCAACATATTTTAATAAGTGTATATACATTCTAATTTCCAAAACACCTTCAAAAAATGTGGATCGCTGTTCATTGACTCTGTTCAAAACTCCTAGTAGAAGATGCCACTAAAAATGTGGTCTGCTCACCTCTCTTTCACACACACACTACCAGCGCTGAACTGCATAGCCTATGCCATAAGACAGAACAGCACCAAATAGCAGACTGGCATGCTGTCTCCTAGCTCCTACACGGTATCACCCTCTCCCCCCTCCTACAACACGGCATCACCCTCTCCCCCCTCCTGCAACACGGCATCACCCTCGCCCCCTCCTGCAACACGGCATCACCCTCTCCCCCCTCCTGCAACACGTCATCACCCTCGCCCCCCTCCTGCAACACGTCATCACCCTCTCCCCCCCCTACAACACGGCATCACTCTCTCCCCTCCTACAACACGGCATCACCCTCTCCCCCCTGCTACAACACGGCATCACCCTCTCTCCCCTCCTACAACACGGCATCACCCTCTCCCCCCTGCTACAACACGGCATCACCCTCTCCCCCCTCCTACAACACGGCATCACCCTCTCCCCCCCCCTACAACACGGCATCACCCTCTCCCCCCTGCTACAACACGTCATCACTCTCCCCCCCCTGCTACAACACGGCATCACCCTCTCCCCCCTCCTGCAACACGTCATCACCCTCCCCCTCCTGCAACACGGCATCACCCTCTCCCCCCTCCTGCAACACGGCATCACCCTCCCCCTCCTACAACACGGCATCCCCCTCTCCCCCCCTACAACACGGCATCACCCTCTCCCCCCTCCTACAACACGGCATCACCCTCTCCCCCCTGCTACAACACGGCATCACTCTCCCCCCCTCCTACAACACGGCATCATCCTCGCCCCCCTCCTACAACACGGCATCACTCCCCCCCCCTCCTACAACACGGCATCACTCCCCGCCCCTCCTACAACACGGCATCACCCTCTCCCCCCCTCCTACAACACGGCATCACCCTCTCCCCCCTCCTACAACACGGCATCACCCTCTCCCCCCCTCCTACAACACGGCATCACCCTCTCCCCCCCTCCTACAACACGGCATCACTCCCCGCCCCTCCTACAACACGGCATCACCCTCTCCCCCCCTCCTACAACACGGCATCACCCTCTCCCCCCTCCTACAACACGGCATCACCCTCTCCCCCCCTCCTACAACACGGCATCACCCTCCCCGCCCCTCCTACAACACGGCATCACCCTCTCCCCCCCTCCTACAACACGGCATCACCCTCTCCCCCCCTCCTACAACACGGCATCACCCTCTCCCCCCCTCCTACAACACGGCATCACCCTCTCCCCCCCTCCTACAACACGGCATCACCCTCTCCCCCCCTCCTACAACACGGCATCACTCCCCCCCCCCCCCCCCTCCTACAACACGGCATCACCCCCCCCCCCCCCTCCTACAACACGGCATCACTCTCCCCCCCCCTCCTACAACACGGCATCACTCTCCCCCCCTCCTACAAAACGCCATCACTCTCCCCCCCTCCATCTCTCTCTGGCAGACATCACCGTGGGGGAGGAGAGGTTGCTCCAAACCCAGTTTGTCACTGTTTAATAACCTGTCTCACAGTCAGCAGGGGTTTGAAGTCTGTCTGACAGCACTGCACCGTGTGGACTCATGTTTGGAGTAAAGAATTGCACCAATTTTCCAACCATATATTGTGCGGAAACACCGATAAAGTGATGCTATACAGATGCGTTTGTGCCTGGGTGGGAGGAGTGGGTAAAAGGAGGGATGGGAGGAGTTAGAACAATGGATTAGCGGGAGCAAATCAATGGTGACTGGTACATGACTATTAGTGCATACTAAACAGACAGAGCAAAAAATATCTGTCAAAACAATGCCTTCTGTCCTTTTCATTCTACTCCATGCTTTTACATCAGCCCCATGTGCAGCACGCCTGGGCCACAAGAGGACAATCAAACTAAGGCTTGTCATGAGATACATGTTTACATTGCTCTGTTTGAAGCTGAAGAGGTGAAGGAGGGAGACCAGGGGTAGAGTGAAAGGGAAGGAGTCCTTCCTGCCTGTTGCATGCAGAGACTAGAGAATGTCTAGTAGAGGTAGACTGCAGGGCTTTGGAAGCAGCCATGTTGACTGTTGAGAACGAGGGACTTTTGTTTGACCCGGCATGGTTCTCTCTCTTCTGCCGTGCTCCTCATTAACGTCACTCAGGATCAGTTTGTGGAAGGCCAACCCTAGCAGCCTCCAGTCCCGGATCCTGACCCGCTCCTGACCTGCTGCCTGCCTGTTCTGTTCCACACCAGAACACACTGACTGACTCCCCAACACACCCCCTCCAGCCGCCAGGGCAGCAGCAGCACGGTAGGGATACTTACAGCATGCCTAGGCAGTGAGCTGAAAGCAGAGGGAGGCAGGGCTTGGCCAACTGTGTCCAGTGATGTAATTTCAGACCCGGAGTGAGAGACAGCAGTCTTGGACTGAAGGTTGAACCACTTAGTTTCAGAAAAACATATGAGCAATTCCACAGTAACAGAGTGATGATAAGACTCAGGTTTTCACTTTAACATGTATGTCAAACAAAAACCAATGATTGCAAAGTTGATTGCAAAGTTAAACAATCTACACTACATGACCAAAAGTATGTGGACACCTGCTCGTCGAACATCTCATTCCAAAATCATGGGCATAAAAAACAGCCCAAGACCATTATTCCTCCTCCACCAAACTTTACAGTTGGCACTATGCATTGGGGAAGGTAGCGTTCTCCTGGCATCAGCCAAACCCAGATTTGTCAGTCGGACTGCCAGATGAAGCTCCAGAGTCCAATGGCGGCGAGCTTTACACCACTCCAGCCGACACTTGGCATGGCACATGGTGATCTTAGGCTTGTGTGCGGCTGCTCAGCCATGGAAACCCATTTCATGAAGCTCCCAAAAGAACAGTTAATGTGCTGACGTTGCTTCGGGAGGCAGTTTGGAACTTGGTAGTTAGTGTTGCTACGTGCTTCAGCACTCGGCGGTCTCATTCTGTGAGCTTGTGTGGCCTACCACTTCGCGGATGAGCAATTGTTGCTCCTAGACGTTTCCACTTCACAATAACAGCACTTACAGTTGACCGGGGCAGCTCTAGCAGGGCCGAAATTTGACAAACTGACTTGTTGGAAAGATGGCATCCTATGACGGTGCCATGTTGAAAGTCACTGAGCTCTTCAGTAAGGCCATTCTATTGCCAATGTTTGTCTACGGAGATTGCATGGCTGTATGCTCAATATTATACACCTGTCAGCATCGGGTGTGGCTGAAATAGCTGAATACACTCATTTGAAGGGGTGTCCACATACTTTTGTGTGTGTGTGTGTGTGTGTATATACAGTGGGGAGAACAAGTATTTGATACACTGCCGATTTTGCAGGTTTTCCTACTTACAAAGCATTTAGAGGTCTGTAATTTTTATCATAGGTACACTTCAACTGTGAGAGACGGAATCTAAAACAAAAATCCAGAAAATCACATTGTATGATTTTTAAGTAATTAATTTGCATTTTATTGCATGACATAAGTATTTGATACATCAGAAAAGCAGAACTTAATATTTGGTACAGAAACCTTTGTTTGCAATTACAGAGATCATACGTTTCCTGTAGTTCTTGACTAGGTTTGCACACACTGCAGCAGGGATTTTGGCCCACTCCTCCCTACAGATCTTCTCCAGATCCTTCAGGTTTCGGGGCTGTCACTGGGCAATACGGACTTTCAGCTCCCTCCAAAGATTTTCTATTGGGTTCAGGTCTGGAGACTGGCTAGGCCACTCCAGGACCTTGAGATGCTTCTTAAGGAGCCACTCCTTAGTTGCCATGGCTGTGTGCTTCGTGTCGTTGTCATGCTGGAAGACCCAGCCACGACCCATCTTCAATGCTCTTACTGAGGGAAGGAGGTTGTTGGCCAAGATCTCGCGATACATGGCCCCATCCATCCTCCCCTCAATACGGTGCAGTCGTCCTGTCCCCTTTGCAGAAAAGCATCCCCAAAGAATGATGTTTCCACCTCCATGCTTCACGGTTGGGATGGTGTTCTTGGGGTTGTACTCATACTTCTTCTTCCTCCAAACACGGCGAGTGGAGTTAGACCAAAAAGCTCTATTTTTGTCTCATCAGACCACATGACCTTCTCCCATTCCTCCTCTGGATCATCCAGATGGTCATTGGCAAACTTCAGACAGGCCTGGACATGCACTGGCTTAAGCAGGGGGACCTTGCGTGCGCTGCAGGATTTTAATCCATGACGGCGTAGTGTGTTACTAATGGTTTTCTTTGAGACTGTGGTCCCAGCTCTCTTCAGGTCATTGACCAGGTCCTGCCGTGTAGTTCTGGGCTGATCCCTCACCTTCCTCATGATCATTGATGCCCCACGAGGTGAAATCTTGCATGGAGCCCCAGACCGAGGGTGATTGACCGTCATCTTGAACTTCTTCCATTTTCTAATAATTGCGCCAACAGTTGTTTCCTTCTCACCAAGCTGCTTGCCTATTGTCCTGTAGCCCATCCCAGCCTTGTGCAGGTCTACAATTTTATCCCTGATGTCCTTACACAGCTCTCTGGTCTTGGCCATTGTGGAGAGGTTGGAATCTGTTTGATTGAGTGTGTGGACAGGTGTCTTTTATACAGGTAACGAGTTCAAACAGGTGCAGTTAATACAGGTAATGAGTGGAGAACAGGAGGGCTTCTTAAAGAAAAACTAACAGGTCTGTGAGAGCCGGAATTCTTACTGGTTGGTAGGTGATCAAATACTTATGTCATGCAATAAAATGCAAATTAATTATTTAAAAATCATACAATGTGATTTTCTGGATTTTTGTTTTAGATTCCGTCTCTCACAGTTGAAGTGTACCTATGATAAAAATTACAGACCTCTACATGCTTTGTAAGTAGGAAAACCTGCAAAATCGGCAGTGTATCAAATACTTGTTCTTCCCACTGTATATATATATAATGTAAATGCACAAGGACTACTTAACAATTTCCAGAGAACATTTGACAAAAACACATTTACTTGAACATTCTGTTACCAAACTTTGCATCTGCACTGTTCTTCAAGTAAATGTGTTTTTATAAAATCTTCAGTGGAAATTATTACATGTAGTCCTTGTGCATAGAGTTGTATGGTTTGTTTAACTTTTAAATCACTGGTTTTTGTTTGAAATATATTTTAGAGTGAAAAAGGTGAGTCTCAGCATTACTCTGATACAGTAGTATTACCCATATAGTACAGGGCCTAGTCAGAACTACTGACTGATGATGACACCATCTCAAAACAGGGAAAGAATTCTCTACTACAGATGGTTTTCCTTGTACATAGCAGCTTTCTCAGCCCAAAACAACTCCTTTTGTGATGTCAAAGGTAGACTGCAGCCTAATTTCTTGGCATCAGCCAACCATTCATCTCAGAGCATCAAACATCTATAGCTCTATGCAACGTATACGTCAAGACCCTCAAATAATCAAAAGAGTAGTGTCAGGTTTAACCAAAGCCTTCTTGTCCAATTCTATTACTCCAACAGCAGAAAAGTGGAGCACCTGCTGCAAATATCAGAAAACTGAGAGAAAAAAGGAGACACTGCTTTGCCAGGTCGTCAACAGAAAAAAGAAGGACTGCTAGAAGTGCAGTGGGAGAGGGAGAGAGGCACACACAGAGAAAGCAAGGGAGAGCAGATTGAATGGGACTAAGCAGTGGTTTGCTGGGTTCTTAATTGGTGTCAGAGTGATAGGCCACACAGGAGAGTGAGAACTGGGCTCTTGGACCAGCGCCCCTCTCCTGGTAAGGGCCAAGCGTCCACTGTGGGGAGGGAGAGTTCACACATCCTCACCTTTGGACTTCATTAAAAACTCCCTCTCCACCCACCTCCTCCACCCCCCCACGGCCAGAGCTAACTGCTCAGCTACTTCTCAGTACACACCGCTCTCACACCAGAAGAAAAGGGGAAAATTACATGTAAAAGTAAAACTGTGAACTCAATTCCTACCAACCACCAACCCCCTCCACACACACACACACACACACACACACTTCCAGTAGTCACACAGGGGGTTGTTGTAGAGGCCTGGGTTGGATGCTGTGCAGCGAGAACAGCACCCACTGAGGTATTGTTTTGACAGTTCTCATGGCAGTAAATGCCAAAGCTTCTCCAGTCAGGGAGGGTGCGTGTTAGTAAGGGGAACTCAAGGAGCCCATTATGCTGTGCAGTGTGCACTCAACCTTTTGTATTTCTTCTCTCTCTCACCCAGAGAATGGTTTCTCACGAACCCACCATGTGCAGGGGTTGGAAAACCATTCATAGATTACTTTCTTTTCAAAAATAACAGCCATTTATTGGCCAAATTGTGGGTGCTGAACATTTTGAGGAGGATATTCTCTCTGGTGATGTTTGGTCACAGGACCAGGGCATGATTATTATCATCCTACACAATATGAACAGAGATTATAGAGACGTCTACAGGCTCTCAAAACCAATGGATGTCAGGCTCTGACAGTGGCAAAGGGAACAGGCATTTACACTTCAGATCAGAGTTCAAACTATGGCTTACCGTGTCTTCAGAACGTATTCACACCCCTGGACTTTTTCAAAATGTTGTTGTGTTTCAAAGTGGGATTAAAATCTATTGAATTGTCATTTTTTTGTCAAAGATCTACACAAAAAACTAATGGAAACTACAACACAAATATATGTTGATTAGATAAGTATTCAACCCCCCCTCCGAGCCAATCAATGATATAATTATCTTTGGCAGCGATTACATCTGAGTATTCTGGGTAAGCCCAAAAGCTTTGCAAACCTGGATTGTACAATATTTAGACATTCTTTTTTAAATTCTTCAAGTTGGTTTTTGATCATTGCTAAGCCATTTAAGTTTTGCCATATATTTTCATACCGCTTTAAGTTAAAATGTAACTAGGCCACTCAGGAACATTCAATGTCGTCTTGGTAAGTAACTCCAGTGTATATTTGGCCTTGGGTTTTAGGTTATTGTCCTGCTGAAAGGTGGATTTGTCTCCCAGTGTCTGTTGGAAAGCAGACAGATCCAGGTTTTCCTCAGACATCTCATTTCATCAACAACAACAAAACTCCCTAGTCCTTGCCAATGACACACATACCTATAACAAGACGCAGCCACCACCATGGTTGAAAATATGAAGAGATGTACTCAGTGATGTGTTTGATTTGCCCCAACCATACAGTGCATTCGGAAAGTATTCCGACAACTTGACTTTTTCCACATTCTGTTACATTACAGCATTATTCTAAAATGGATTAAATTGTTTTGTTATCCTCAATTTACACACAAAACCCCATAATGACAAAGCAAAAACAAGTTTAGACATTTTAGCAAATTTATTAAAAACAAGACTGAAATATCACATTTAGATAAGTATTCAGACCCTTTACTCAGTACTTTGTTGAAGCACGTTTGGCAGAGATTACAGCCTCGAGTGCTCTTGGGTATGACGCTACAAGCTTGGCACACCTGTATTTGGGGAGTTTCTCCCATTCTTCTCTGCAGATCCCCTCAAGCTCTGTCAGGTTGGATGGGGAGCGTTGCTGCACAGCTATTTTCAGGTCTCTCCAGAGATGTTAGATCGGGTTCATGTCCAGGCCCTCGCTGGGCCTCTCAAGGACATTCAGAGACTTGTCTCGAAGCCAATCCTAAGTTGTCTTGGCTGTGTGCTTAGGGTCGTCATGTTGGAAGGTGAACCTTCATCCCAGTCTGAGGTCCTGAGACTGTTTTCATCAAGGATCTCTGTACTTTGCTCTGTTAATCTTTCCATCGATCTTGACTACTCTCCCAGTCCCTTCCACTGAAAAACATCCTCACAGCATGATGCCGCCACCACCATGCTTCACCGTAGGGAGTGTGCCAGGTTCCCTCCAGACATGATGCTGCCACCACCATGCTTCACCGTAGGGAGTGTGCCAGGTTCCCTCCAGAGTTGACACTTGGCATTCGGGCCAAGAGTTCTTTGGCCTGTCAACGGTGGGACTTTATAGTGGCTTGCGAAAGTATTCAACCTCTTTGGCATTTTTCCTATATTGTTGCCTTAAAACCTTGGGGGGTTTGTATCATTTGATTTACACAACATGCCTACCACTTTGAAGATGCAAAATATGTTTTATTGTGAAATAAACAAGACATAAGACAAAAAAACTTCAGCGTGCATAACTATTCAACCCCCAAAGTCAATACTTTGTAGAACCACCTTTTGCAGCAATTATATCTGCAAATCTCTTGGGGTATGTCTCTATAAGCATGGCACATCTAGCCACTGGGATTTGTACCCATTCTTCAAGGCAAAACTTCTCCAGCTCCTTCAAATTGGATGGGATCTGCTGGTGTACAGCAACCTTTAAGTCATACCAAGAGCGTGCAAAGCTGTTATCAAGGCAAAGGGTGGCTACTTTGAAGAATCTCAAATATAAAATATATTTTGATTTGTTTAACACTTTTTGTGTTACTACATGATTCCATATGTGCCATTTCATAGTTTTGATGTCTTCACTATTATTCTACAATGTAGAAAATAGTAAAAATAAAGAAAATCCCTGAAATGAGTAGGTGTGTCCAAACTTTTGACTGGTACTGTATGTAAATAAGGTATTTCTGTAGTTTTTTTTATACATTTGCAAACATTTCTAAAAACTGCTTTTGCTTTGTCATTATGGGGTACTGTGTGTAGATTGATGAGGAAAACTAGGTAATACATTTTAGAATAAGGCATTTTAGAATAATGCACTGTAATGCTTTGTTTTCAAGACCAAGTAAATTCATTTGCCACATTTTTTTGCAGTTTTACTTTAGTGCCTTATTGCAAACAAATATTTTGTAATATTTGTATTCTGTACAGGCATCCTTCTTTTCATTCTGTCATTTACGTTTTGTCAGTTAAGAACAAAGTCTTATTTAAAATGACAGCCTACCCCGGCCAAACCCGGACGAGCTCAGCCAATTTGGCGCCACACTATGGGACTCCCAATCACGCCCGGATGTGATACAGCCTGGATTCGAACCAGGGGCTGTAGTGACGCCTCTTGTACAGATGCAGTGCATTAGATCACTGCACCACTCGGGAGCCCATTATTACAAAACCCCACATTATTGTGTGTAGATGAGTGACAACATCCACATGTAATCCATGTTAAATTCAGGATGTAACACAACATGTGGATAAAGTCAAGGGGTGTTAATAGTTGCTGAAGGCACTGTATGTGTGAGAAGAGTAGCCAGGTGCATTACTTTATTTTTTTCATAAAGCACTCCAAAACAAAATCTGAAAAACAATGGTTTTCCTTAACAAAATAAAAATCACAGTGCAGTTATAACAAAACATTTTCTGCATTATAGTCTAACTAGACGATAAATCAAATCACATTTTATTGGTCACATATACACGTTTAGCAGATGTTATTTTGAGCGTAGCGAAATGCTTGTGCTTCTAGTTCCGACAGTGCAGTAATATTATCAAGTAATCTAACAAGTAATCTAACAATTCCACAACAACTACCTAGTTAGGTGACATGCCACATTTCTTCAGCCTCCTGAGGTTGTAGAGGCGCTGTTGCGCCTTCTTCACCACACTGTCTGTGTGAGTGGACCATTTCAGTTTGTCTGTGATGAGTACGCCGAGGAACTTAAAACTTTCCACCTTCTCCACTGCTGTCCCGTCAATTTAGAGAGGGGGGTGCACCCTCTGCTGTTTCCTGAAGTCCACGGTCATCTTTGTTTTGTTGACGTTGAGTGAGAGGTTGTTTTCCTGACACCACACTCAGAGTGCCCTCACCTCCCCCCTATAGGCTGTCTCGTCATTGTTGGAGATCAAGCCCACTAATGTTGTGTCGTCTGCAAACTTGATGATTGAGTTGGAGGCGTGCATGGCCCCGCAGTCATGGGTGAACAGGGAGTACAGGAGAGGGCTGAGCATGCACCCTTGTGGGGCCCCTGTGTTGAGAGTCAGCGTAGTGGAGGTGTTGTTTCCTACCTTCACCACCTGGGGGCGGCCCGTCAGAAAGTCCAGGACCCAATCTCACAGGGTGGGGTTGAGCCCCAGGGCCTCTAGCTTGATGATGAGCTTGGAGGGTACTATGGTGTTGAACGCTGAGCTGTAGTCAATGAACAGCATTCTTACATAGGTATTCCTCTTGTCCAGATGGGACAGGGCAGTGGGCAGTGCGATGGCGATTGCATCGTCTGTGGACCTGTTGGGGTGGTATGCCAATTGCAGTGGGTCTAGGGTGCCAGTAAGGAGGAGGTGATATGATTCTTGACTAGTCTCTCAAAGCACTTCATGATGACAGAAGGCTATATAGGCCTGGGGAAAGTTGTGTCTTCGGACTGTTGCGTGTAGAATGCACTAGGCTATTAATTGATGATAGGCCCTGCTTTACTGAAGTTGCGAGACATTGCAAACCAATAAATTGCAAGATACAGCATTCCATTGAGAGATAGCGTTTTTGATTGCCGATAGATACACTGTCTGCCTGGTGACCGACCTGCCTACACTGTGCCCCTCTCCTCTCTCTCTCGCTAGCTCGCTATGAAAGACGCACATTTTTGTGTTCACGGAATTACGGCAACTAATCAGTCTCTGTTCCAAACATACTGAATCTTAGGAGTTGATTGCTAGCGGAATCGAATCTTGTAACTCAGAAATGGGAGTTGACAGCACTACGTCATCGTTGTTAACAGTTGGAAAAAAGGCAGAGAAGGCAAGCGACAGCAGCAAAGTCCTGTATGGCAACACTTTGAGAAGATAATGAAAAGGAAATTCAAACTGGAAGGTAGAATAGAGGTACAGTAATGGCAGTACAGATGTAATGCTGAACTAGCAGAAGGAGACGCACCGTGAGACAAACAGCGGCATAGTGAATCCACGTGAAATTTGAAGAAAAGGCCTTTTAAACGTTATGAAACAATTTCAATATGTCACATCCCTAATTATAGCCTAATGTAGATGTATCAGGGCCGCAGGAAAACGTGTGGCGAGGCGGCATTTGCCACAGACCTTTTTAAAATCAGGTCTTTTGATTTAGTTTATTAAAATATATTGACGCAAAACCGTTAAAAAGGGCAAAGTGCTATTTGATTTGTCAACTCGTGCACAACCTCTCTGTCCTTCACATCGGAGTGCTGCTGGCTGGCTTTTTGCGTGTCTTGACCAATCAGATTCACGGAAATCACAGGTCACGCGGGCCGGTCACAACGTTCAAGCTGCGCTCTCCACTTTCCTCCGGTATTTATTTAGCAAGAGTGATAACACATCACTCCTGACAGACAAGCAATGTAGCAGCCTAGACACCTAAACACAAACCATCTGACATGCTGGATTGCATGGAAACAATACTATTTTTCCGTCTGATCAACTGTAGGTTACTAACAACAGCTGCTGCATGGTCTACTATTGGATCCATCTCTCTGGCCATGGTAAACGAAGCGGGGACGTTATGTATTTATAGCCCATTTGTTAGTGAGAAAATGTGAATGGTATCAAATTTGGTTTATATTCAAACTTGGGCTGACTAGGCTCCCTAGACTGTTTCATTCCAAAAGTTATCAACTGGATTTAATCAATAAACACAATAGCTGACAGAGACTGTGAGGAAATGTTATAATAGCCTACAGTTGCATAGGGTAGGACTACACAATGCAAACCTGCATAAAGCAAGCTCAGCCCTGTGAGTTTTATTGTCCAATCATAATGCTTTCTTTGTGTTGGTGTATGGGAAACCCCCCTAGTCCTATTTTAAAATATAATTCATATGAGGTACAAGGTTGCTGCAGTTGGATAGGGTTTAACCTCCCCTTTTTACCCCAGGAGATATTAAACCATGTGATAGAAATAGAAAATATATATATATTTTTTTTTACAGCAGATCATGTCATACCGTATAAAGTTGAACCTGGTTAGGTTACCAGATCAAGAAACACTACGGGCCCCAGAATGTTTTTTTCGCCACAACACTCAGACCTGTGGTGCCACCGCTGAGATGTATAGATGCTTGCCCCAGGAATAGAATATAACAGCCATAAAACTAACAGTATGGACTCTGGAAAGGCGAACTCCAGGTATGTCTGCATTTAATGTCTGTTTGGTAATAAACCAACAAACTCAGCTTCGTTGACTTATTCACGAAGTTACCAAACTAATGACACCCTAGCTAAGTACAGTACTCAACATACACCTGCTTGTTTCAGTTCTATTCAGCATACTCCAAAATATGGGGCAAGTCACAAATATAATGCCATAATGCCACATGATTGTATGTGATGGCGGTTGTATAATTGCATAAAGCTTATTATTGGGTGGTTGGCTTAACACAAAGAAAATACGTAGTGGCTGTGTTGTGCTCCGACTGCAGCCTGATTTAATGCCCGTTCATCTCGGAGCCTCAGGCCCTGAGCCAGCCTGCCTGCCTGCGCTGCCTTGGACCAGAGTGGCTGGCCTGGCATGTGAGTGGTGAAGGGAGTGAGTTCGTCATTTCTCCTCCAGTGATTGTCCACTCTGGGAAAGTTCTTCATTTCAATTAGTGTGCTGTGGACACCTGCCACCCTTGAAGCCATTCCTGTATTGAAGAGTTAGGAAACAACATGCTCTCAGCCAGTTAGCCTACCAGCCAGCCAGAGGCTGTCCCTCCCTACCCAGCCTTAAATGCCTAAGGTGGATGTTTCTCATACTGTCACAAACTGTAGGTACACACAATGTACACACACACACTGTAAAAACACACTGTAAACACTCAAAATTGGTAGAGAGTGAGCATGCAGCCGACAGCATGGTCTGAGGTAAACGCTCACTGGGAAATTGAACACGGGCAATAAAAACCCTGAGCCAGAGTTACTGACAAACAGAGAACAAAACACGTTTTGCTCTAAAGGACGACGATAACCTGAGGGCTTGAACATTGCTGTACATAAGACCTTTCTTTCATAAATTGTACATGCACCAAAACCCCATGCAATGCTGATTTAACTGCTCTTTAATCCTTAAGCCTCTACGTTCTTTGACAGCCACATTCTCACTCCACTCAGGGTTAAAAATAAGCCTGCCCTTAAGGGTCCGAAGACAAGTCAAGGTATATTTTCACCTTCAAATTCCTTTACAGTGTCATTGCTCTTTAGAAACAAACACCTTATAGCCTACATAGGTCTGCATCTTTCTTTATTGTTAAAAATGTCCTTGAGTCAAATTCATGTTTATTCAAAAATGATTGCATAATTGATATCAAGGGTGCTTTTTTGCATAAAACAGCCCACAGAGCAGAAAATATCAAAGCACTGTACAAATCTGTCAAATACTGTAACATATGCGTGCATATCAACACAGTCTGCACTGGAACGAAGTACTGTACAGTCAGAATAGACTTCTGTTAGTATTATCACTATTACTGTACACCATTTTTTATATATATTTTGTATAACCTTTATTTAACTACACAACTCAGTTAAGAACAAATTCTTATTTAATTGGACTTCACATGAATAGGTGCATACATTTGTATTATTTTTTATCAAAAAAAATATCGTCCCATACACTGGATAGGTAGAGTGAAATGTGTTGTTTTACTGGGTCAGCCATAGTAGTACAGTACCCCTGGAGAAAAGTAGGGTTAAGTGTCTTGCTCAAGGGCACAGACAGATGTTTCACCCTGTCGGCTCGGGTATTTGAACCAGCGACCTTTCGGTTACTAGCCCAACGCTCTAACCGCTAGGCTACCTGCTGCCAAAAACAAGGGGGGGGAAGAGAGACTGTATCAAGAAACAAGCACATCCCCTAGCTGTTCTCAATTACATGCATGTAGCCATACCCAGCCTTAAGATAACATGTGCCTCGGCTTGGAAAGCTTTACCTCCGTCATTCCTGTTTGAAACCTGATCAAAATAACAAAGTAGCAATGCCTCTCTTTGTGTTAATAAAAAAAAGAAAATGCCCCAATCTACCTCAGTGTCTTTAGGGAAAAACATTGTGTGAACAACTACAATGTGATACTCTCTCATTCAATCAAATGCAGCGAAGTCTTTAGAGCAGTCACCCAGGGAAATTTACATTTAAGTCATTTAGCAGACGCTCTTATCCAGAGCGAAATTCTACCTCACTTCGGTTTCTAGACAACATGCTGATGTAAACAAGTACGGTGGTGGTGCAGCTATGGGAGAAATCAGACAGCCAGTCATCTACCTGTAGCAAGCTCCAGACCAGCCTGACAGTGACACTTGCATACCAAAACTAATCTGCAGGCATACATGCCGTTTTATGACCAGACCCTCTCTGCAGGTTAGCAATGTACCCAGTGTTACAGAAACCAACCAACAAACTAAAAGTCCTCTCCGTGAGAGGTTAAAACATGTTCAGCATGTTGTCTTACCTTGGACTAAAAGTCCTCTCCGTGAGAGGTTAAAACATGTTCAGCATGTTGTCTTACCTTGGGCTGAGCACGTCTAGGGAAGGCAACTTTAGGATCGATCTGGTAAATATTAAAAAAGGGACAAGAGAAAGAGGAGAAAGGGAGATTAGATAGATATCAATCATTATCAAAGTTGTCAATCACTTAAACACAACTAATGACAGGGATTTGGATGTATTCCTCATGGATAACAAGACTATCCCACAGACCGGCATGCACGACTTGGACAACGTTAGGATTACCGTCACAACTGACAGTACAGACACTACACAAGGGCTATTCAAAATCAGGCTTCGAGTTCCCCAAGTCCCCTTCAGGACTTCTGTTTTCCATCCTTCCCTCTGTCCCTAGTCTGAATAAGTCCTTGATCACCAGGTGAGTGGACTCCTTTAGCCAATCATTAAATCAACCAATGAACTACCAGGGAGAGAAAAGACCCAGCTGTACTGGGAACCTTAGGGCTCAAGCCTCCTACACTAGTAAACAATTATCAGTGTGGGATTTCACATCTTCCCCACACAGATTAATCAACAGTCATATTAAAGATGGCTGATTTAATCAAATGCACAATTTTATTTCCTTTTGCATCGTCAAATTGTCCAGGTCCGTCATTCACATAATCCTACATTACTCCGTAGAAGCACAGCTGACTAATAAATCAATAGCCCTTCACACATCATGGTTTAGTCAAGGTATATTGACCAAGAAAATGCATAACTAGCATTAATGCCAAGGTTAATATTTAAGCGCTATGTGAAAAATGTTTAAGTAAAAAAGCACCATACCACATTTTTTTGATTGAAAGCGGATTTAGACTGCATAACGATATAAATTGTAGAATAATTAAAAATCAAAAAGTCCATTCAAAATATATTACATTTGCGTTTTCTTTAATATACTTTGTGATTTTGGCAATGCCCTTTATCTACTTCTCCACAGTCAGATGAACTCGTGGATACCATTGTTATGTCTCTGTGTGTAGTTTGAAGGAACTAGTGCTAGCGAAATTGCTAACTACCGTTAGTGCAATGACTGGAAGTCTATATGTACAGTTGAAGTCGGAAGTTTACATAGCCAAATATATTTAAACTCAGTTTTTCACAATTCCTGACATTTAATCCTAGTAATAATGACCTGTCTTAGGTTGGTTAAGATCACCACTTTATTTTAAGAATGTGAAATGTCAGAATAATACTGTAGAGAGAATGATTTATTTCAGCTTTTCTTTCTTTCATCACATTCCCAGTGGGTCAGAAGTTTACATACACTCAATTAGTATTAAGTAGCATTGCCTTTAAATTGTTTAACTTGGGTCAAATGTTTCAGGTAGCCTTCCACAAGCTTCCCACAATAAGTTGGATGAATTTTGGCCCATTCCTCCTGACAGAGCTGGTGTAACTGAGTCAGGTTTGTAGGCCTCCTTGCTCGCACACGCTTTTTCAGTTCTGCCCACAAATGTTCTATAGGATTGAGGTCAGGGCTTTGTGATGGCCACTACAATACCTTGACTTTGTTGTCCTTAAGCCATTTTGCCACAACTTTGGAAGTATGCTTGGGGTCATTGTCCATTTGGAAGACCCATTTGCGACCAAGCTTTAACTTCCTGACTGATGTCTTGAGATTTTGCTTCAATATATCCACATAATTTTCCTTCCTCATGACCCCATCTATTTTGTGAAGTGTACCAGTCCCTCCTGTAGCAAAAGCACCCTGACAACATGATGCTGCCACCCCCGTGCTTCACGGTTGGGATGGTGTTCTTCGGCTTGCAAGCATGCCCCTTTTTCCTCCAATCATAACGATGGTCATTATGGCCAAAAAGTTATATTTTGTTTCATCAGACCAGAGGACATTTCCCAAAAAAGTACAAACTTTGTCCCCATGTGCAGTTGCAAACCGTAGTCTGGCTTTTATATGGCAGTGTGGGAGCAGTGGCTTCTTCCCCTTGCTGAGCGGCCATTCAGGTTATGTCGATATAGGACTTGTTTTACTGTGGATATCGATACTTTTGTACCTGTTTCCTCCAGCATCTTCACAAGGTCCTTTTCTGTTGTTCTGGGATTGATTTGCACTTTTCCCACCAAAGTACGTTCATCTCTAAGAGACAGAACGCATCTCCTTCCTGAGCGGTATGACGGCTGCGTGATGCCATGGTGTTTATACTTGCGTACTATTGTTTGTACAGATGAACGTGGTACCTTCAGGCATTTGGAAATTGTTCCCAAGGATGAACCAGACTTGTGGAGGTCTACCATTTATTTTTCTGAGGTCTTGGCTGATTTCTTTTGATTTTCCCATGATGTCAAGCAAAGAGGCACTGAGTTTGAAGGTATGCCTTGAAATGCATCCACACATTGTCCATTTGGAAGACCCAAATGGACAATGACCCCAAGCATACTTACAAAGTTGTGGCAAAATGGCTTAATAACAACAAAGTCACGGTATTGGAGTGGCCATCACAAAACCCTGACCTCAATCCTATAGAAAATTTGTGGGCAGAACTGAAAAAGTTTGTGCAAACAAGGAGGCCTATAAACCCGATTCAGTTACATCAGCTCTGTCAGGAGGAATGGGCCAAAATTCACCCAATTTATTGTGGGAAGCTTATGGAAGGCTACCCGAAATGTTTGACCCAAATTAAACAATTTAAAGGCAATGCTACCAAATACTAATTGAGTGTATGTAAACTTCTGACCCACTGGGAATGTGATGAAAGAAATAAAAGCTTAAATAAATCACTCTACAGTATTATTCTTGACATTTCACATTCTTAAAATAAAGTGGTGATCCTAACTGACCTAAGACAGGGAATTTTTACTAGAATTAAATATCAGGAATTATGAAAAACTGAGTTTAAATGCAATTGGCTAAGGCGTATGTAAACTTCCGACTTCAACTGTAACTGCTATAAACTTCATCATTGCGCAAACGCTAGTTAGCATTGGCTCACACAAATACCTCTAACTTCCTTCATACTGGCACAGAAACTGTGTCCAAAATCCCAAAGTATCGCTTTAATGCTATTCAAAGTCACTTAATATTTCCCTCCTAGAAAACATAATTTTCATTTCAAATCAAATAACACTGACTGGAGTCATCTACTCTTTTAGCTCACATTATGGATTCAAAATATATGGGTATTACGAGACCACATCGCTGCATGCTTTTACGCAGAACAGCTAGATATAATTTCCTGATTCCATCCAAGGGGTTATTATGGCAGCCAATATGAATTGGCACATTTGGGTTCGGATTGAATACAATGAGGCCTCAAAACAAAAGAAGGCATTGTATTATTCATCATTGCATCAGTTTACTGCAAAACAGTAATTTATGTTTTCACTATTTATTACAGGATTTGCGCCATGTGCTGAACTGCAGACTTGTAAATTGTCAAAAAGTAGCTCAAACTAAATGTGAGATATCTAGTCAGGTGTTAGAACCAACCACAAGACTTCCTCAAGAACAACTTGTGCAAATCAAACATTCATTTGAACATTACATTTTCCCCTCTTACATCCACTTCTAAAAGTGAAATCATGCACAAGAACACATCCCGTTAAATGGGACAGTCAGTGCATTAAAACAGCCAGGACATTCAAGACACATTTGCCATTTGTCACAGTAAGGTTGAATATAGCCCCAACATTCAATTGTCCTGTGAAAAAAGGATTTCTCCTTTCACATTTTCATCTTTAAAGGCCACATAGCTAAAGGGGGGAAAAGACCATTAGTGGAATATTGTGGATAAAGTAGGATGAGAGCTTGTCAATCAGGAAAAAAATAATAGAAGGAACGGAGGGGAAATATAACAGAGAGCTGTCGGTGTGTGACGGACAAAAATACTAGACACTGGTAGAAAGTGACTGTTTGAATTCAGCTGACTGAATGCATTAGCGGAGTGGGATGTGATTTATCCAGAAAAGTGTTCCGTCTACAAGAGATTGCTTTTACAAATGACATCAGCAGAAATCCTATTGTCAACAGACACCGAGTATTATTCAACCCCAAGCCTTCATTTCCATGTTGTCAAGGATTACATAAAACAAGATGCATGTCAAGTATACGCAGTATGTGTATGCAGTACATGCCTCAGCCTTAGCGTATGCAATAGAGGAAAATACATGGGTCACAATGGAAAACCACAGGTATCTCCAATTGAAATAATGCTAAAACTCTGATCGTATACCTGTGAAGTAACTCTGTACTAAAACTAGTAACAACTTAACATGTTGTACAATTAATTAGGGTTTAAGGGCATTTTGCAATCACAGACTATTCTAATAGGGAATCATGTACATTGAATGTTAGAAGAATAATATAACGACTGTATCTTGATGAATGGAAGAAAAAAAAACAGCAGCAGCTGCATTGAATTCCCCATGCAGACAAACCAAACCATGTTGCTGTCTGGATTTCAATTTCCCAGTCTAGCCTCACCTGGCAGTGTTAGAGCCAATTTATGCTTCACCCGAAAATGTGGTTGGAGGCGTCGTATGGATGATGTGACGCAATTGCGGAGCTTCCGGAGGCATGCAGAGGCCAAATTGAGCTCTGTACCGCATCGCCGTGCGCCTCGCTCCGCATTGACATGATTGGTTGACAGTGAGTGAGAGCGGGAGGTTCTGTATAAACACAAGCTCACTTCCTTGAAAACTTCCTTCACAACAGCTCTGCACTGCTCCGCAAAGTACAAGAAGTATGAGTGCCCTGACTTCTGCAGAAGCCATATCACCGTAAATCCTGCATGGCCAATGTAGACGGCGGACTGACCAGGCAGCACCTTTTAAAGTGTGTTTTATGTACATTGAACAAAAATAAGCGCAACATGAAACAATTTCAAAGATTTTATTGAGTTAGTTCATATAATAAAATCAGTCAATACAAATTCATTAGGCCCTATTCTATAGATTTCACGAGTAGGAATATAGATATACATGTTGGTCACAGATAGCTTTAAAAAAAATAATAAAAAAATAAATAAATAAGGGTGTTGATCAGAAAACCAGTCAGTATCTGGTGTGACCAACATTTGCCTCATGCAGCACGACACATCTCCTTCACAGAGTTGATCAAGCTGTTGATTGTGACCTGTGGAATGTTGTCCCACTCCTCTTCAATGGCTGTGCGAAGTTGCTGGATATAGGCGTGATCTGGTACACGCTGTCGTACTTGTCAATCCAGAGCATCCCAAACATGCTCAATGGTGGACATGTCTGGTGAGTATGCAGGCTATGGAAGAACTGGGACATTTTCAGCATCCAGGAATTATGTACAGATCCTTGTGACCTGGGGTCATGCATTATCATGCTGAAACATGAGATGCTGGCGGCAGCTGAATGGCACGATAATAGGCCTCGGGATCTTGTGTTCGTTGTCTGTAGCTTATGCCTGCCTGCCCATACCATAACCCCACCATGGGGCACTCTGTTCACAATGTTGACATTAGCAAACCGCTCAACCACAGGACGCCACACAAGCTGTCTGCCATCTGCCCAATACAGTTGAAACTGGGATTTATCCGTGAAGAGCACACTTCTCCAGCATGCCTGTGGCCATCGAAGGTGAGCATTTGCCCACTGAAATCAGTTACGATGCCGAACTGCAATCAGGTCAAGACCTTGGTGAGGACGACGAGCACACAGATGAGCTTCCCTGAGACGGTTTCTGACAACATGTGAAGAAATTATTCGGTTATGCAAACCCACAGTTTCATCAGCTGTCCGGGTGGCTGGTCTCGGACGATCCCGAAAGTGAAGAAGCCAGATGTGGAGGTCCTGGGCTGGCATGGTTACACGTGGTCTGTGGTTCTGAGGCCGATTGGACATACTGCCAAATTCTCTAAATCAACAGAGGCGGCTTACGGTAGAGAAATTAACTATCAGTCAGCATGCTAATTGCACACTCCCTCAAAACTTGAGACATCTGTGGTATTTTGTTGTGTGAGAAAATTACACATTTGAGTGGCCTTTTTATTGTCCCCAGCACAAGGTGCACCTGTGTAATAATCATGCTGTTTAATCAGCTTCTTGATATGCCACACCTGTCAGGTGGATGGATTATCTTGGCAAAGGAGGAATTCTAACTAACAGGGATATAAACAAATTTGTGCGCAACATTTGGCAGAAATAGGCTTTTTGTGCATATGGAACATTTCTAGGATCTTTGATTTCAGCTCATGAATTTATATTTTTGTTCAGTATACATTTCCATACAATGAAGTGCCTTTTTAGTGTAAGAGCTGTTTGAAATGACCACCTGAAATTTCAGGCCGTTTTGGTGGGATGGAGTTTTGACATCACCAGGTGGAAAATTTGTTAATAGACCAATAAGAAAGTGTTCCAAACCTCTGCCAATAACAGCAAATCTATCTTGTCCCCTCCCCACTTAGACCACTCCCAGACAGTCCTAGCAAAATTCTTGCTTGAGAAATTGCTCTTTGCTAAGAAGCTATTTGTTTCTTTTTTACCATTTTAATTGGAGAAAAAATCACAGTAAGGTACTTTGTCACCCAGAAATGATTTGATATTGAGATAAAAATAGCTGCATTGGCCCTTTAAGGTGAGATGTGACTCCCCTCTATTTCACACTGCACCAGCACTTTAATGTAGAACACCTCCCAAGGCACAGAGAGGGGAGTCGGGAGCTCAATGTTGCCTCTATTACATTATACCACACAAGCAGTAGTTCCTCTAAAGACTCTACTCTAGGTCCCTTAATGCATGGATGTCATCAGCTGTTTTCTAATAATCCTATGTAGACGCAAGTCCAGAAAGGAGGGGAGAGAAGGCATCAAAAACACGTAGGTACACATCGAGAGTTAGGGAGAGGGAGTGTGTGTCTGCACTGCTTCCTTTGCTGGGCTAAAACTGCATGTCCACTCAAATACAGATTCCCCCCCCCCCCTTTTTTTTTGCAAGACTAACATTTGCCCCTTATCAATAAGGTTTGTTAGAGGTGTACTAATTAATATCAACATTACATTCAAACCTGCAGTCATAATAATCCCTGTATTATTACCAATTCATTAGGCTACCAAATAAATTGCATATAGATTAACAAAGAAATGGGCATTTAAATTAATATCAGTGTAATTTTTCCTGCGGTGACGTGTGGGAAGCTACAGGCATTTCCTTCTTCAGCTATCTGTTTTATAAACCTAGAGCTTCTGGCAATATCAGAGCAGTTACCATGAGTCCTTGAAGACAATATAGGCTGCTTGTATTCACTCCACCGCTCCTAAACTACGAGCCCATTGAGCACTGGCTAACACAGCTGAGTTAGAGCATACACTGCAGCATCTACATACAGAACATGACAGTGTGACTTTACTGAGCATTCAATTCATTATTTTGGTCCCACATTACAATACATCTTAACATGGTAGTTACATCGGCAGTTACTGTGTAACTACATATAATTACTTAACCTACAACTGCTGTAATGTTTGTGTCATGCACAATTTCAAAGACAAAGCACTAGAATCATCAAAAATAAGCTAACTGACCAATATGGGAAATCAAACACTAAACGCAGAGGACGAATCATCACAATACCATTCTTTGCAGTCAAGGCATTACTCTGACCAACTTTCACCCTCAGAGAAACATGCAACTTGTAATTAAGTATAAGTTTTAATCTATCCAATTTCATAGGAAGCTGGTGGGAGGATGTATAGGAGGACGGGCTCATTGTAATAGCTTGAATGGAATAAAAAGAACGAGTCAAACATGTGGTTTCCATATGTTTAATATTGTTCTATTAATTCCATTCCAGCCATTACAATGAGCCCGTCCTCCTATACATCCTCCCACCAAACTCATTTGATCCATCCATACATTCAGAAACTAAATATACTGTAACAATAAATTAAACAATAGCGGTATGTTTTTATGGCATTCACTGGGGATAACAGTTAGTCTTGGGTTTGTGATTTAAAATGGGTCATGTGTGAATGTGTGCACTTTAGCAGACTTGCAGTGAGAGAGGAAGTGGATAATATGCAGACAGAAGGTGTGTGGATAATATGCAGACATCTGAGATGAAGACAGGGGTAAATGGGTGGATACTGAGGCCAATGACACAGTCTATTGGGACTTGGGAGGATGAAAAATGAAAGTTTAACTCAAGATAGAAAACATACAAAAAACATATATTTATAAACTGCATTTTGTAAAAAGAAAAGCCAATAACGCCTGATGGTGCATAGATATGGTGCATGAAAAACAAAGCCACATATGTACAACAATGTTAAGCCTACTAAAATCTATGAAGACAGCTGGGAATGTATTTTCACAAAAAACAAATACAGAATAACAATCAATTTATATAATATGCAGATTCAACAATAAACATGTTCCCCCATCTCAAAACACTCAGATGTTCCTGGAGAGAAAGCATTGCAGGTGCCATTGGTGCTCAAATTACTTTATGTAACATAGCACTCAATGCTCAATGGTAAAGATAGGGTTAGCAGAAGGTCTTGTAATTTGAAGGAGGGGAGGGCTACTTATTGGCGTCAAGTGCATGTGGCTGTGAGAGTGAATAATCAATAACTCAATAGGACATAGTCAATCATGCCAGACAGGTGGGTCACAAAACCACAAACACTTCATTTAAAAAGTGACAGAAGAGAGGAGACATACCGTTTTTGAGTCTAATTCGTGGTGTTGCTGAGCTAAGACGTTATCTACACTGGCAGCATCTACGTAAGTAACGAATCCGAAGCCCCTGTGGAAATAAACGAGAAACATTGTAAGAAGTGAGTCAGTGGGGGCGGGAGAGTGGTCAAACAGCCTATCAGTCGGTAAAGTATAACTACAGCCATTACATGGAAACAAATAATAAAGCCAAATGACAGGCTACATTGTAAATCAAATCAAATTGTATTGGTCACATACACATATTTAGCAGATGCTATTGCTGGTGTAGCGAAATGCTTGTAGACTAACAAATATATAATGCAGACAAATGTTACATTGTAACAAATAGTTACCAACATTAGCTATTATGGAGTATGGTAGGCTACTTGATATCAAAATAGTTTACCTTTCATATCAGATTCAATTATTTCTTAAATATAAATGCCATTTCCTTTTACTGCTGCACAAGGAATCATGTGAATGAATAGTGTAGTCTAATTATTAACTATATTTTCAGGAATATTCAAAGATCCTCCAGTATTCTATCTGAAGTGGCCGGTCAATGTCAAAATGCGTTACCTTCTAAATGGGCTGATTCAATCGCTTGTAAAAGCGCAACAAAAAGAAATGGCTGATTGCGTGCTAACTGATGTTGCGTTATCATAAGGACACTGCAAAACCACGTACGTTAACAATCAAGACAAATACAAACACAGTGGGAAAAAATACTTGATAATTACCTGGAGCGTTTTGTCGTTGGATCTCTCATCACCATACATTCTCTGATTTCCCCGAATTTAGTAAAATAGTCTCTAAGGCTGTCTGCGCAAAGAAAAACAAACAGAAGGTTACTGGACGTTTTCATTCTTCTGTCAAATATAGAATAGTCTATGTACGAGCTTTAAAATGCCACTCTATTTATACACATAGGGGTCGAATAGAGGACTTCAAATGATTGGAAATAAAAAATTACCTTGCGCGCACTAAGGTACACGCGCGCTATGAGGTACACACACACGCACACACACAACACAGACGTTGCAACCAGCACAGGCAGCCTCAGCTACCACAGAACACAACCCGACAATGCCACACTGTAGTCCGCAAATTATTTTCTTACCTGGCGAAGTTTGCCAGCTGAGGCCACCGATAAACATTTTACTGTAAGGGGAAAACATAGCAGAAGTGAGTCCAGATGTCAGATCGGCCATTTTGACATGTAGCTAACTACTTGCTATAGCGACCAAAAGCGAGCAAAACGTTGGCAGAGCAGCAGCAAGAGCGCTGTAGTTATCAAACACAGCGAGTTTTAGCTATAGAAAAAGGGGGCAGGCCCGTTTGCTAATATAATCAAACAAAGGTGTAGTTGACTGCACCCGGAAAGCAACATCAATGTCAGTGCTTTGATAAGCCTTGCACTATTGATACAATGTAGCTATAACGATAAAAGTGACAATGCTATTTGCAGTCTTACCCCGGGTCGTGTTGCGAATCATTAGGGGTTCCTCCAGATGTGGCTTGGCTCCCGTCTCCCTCCATAGCTAACCCAACTATAGCCAGTAACTAACGAAGACTCACAAGGCTACGCCGAAGCCCGCTAAAGAAAATATCACTGAGCTGGGAATGCAAGCGTCACACGTGGAATCAGCTCAGCCTGTGGCTCCCTCCCCCTCCCTTGACCCACATGGGGCGTGGTAAGGGATCGTCACCTAACCAATTCAATTGACGTCATTAAGCATTCCCCGCCCATATACAGCTGTACTGTAGCTAACCAGTGTGTGTGTGTGTGTGTGTGTGTGTGTGTGTGTGTGTGTGTGTGTGTGTGTGTGTGTGTGTGTGTGTGTGTGTGTGTGTGTGTGTGTGTGTGTGTGTGTGTGTGTGTGTGTGTGTGTGAACAACATTTTCTATCCATTTACACAGACTGTAAGTGGCCTTGCCTGATAAAGGCTATTTCCTAGATTGCCATGATACTGGAATATATTTCAGATGGCCATCTGTGAATTTTACATAAAGTTCACTAGTAGTCTACTGCTTTATGTTGACAGAGGGGATATATGATACATTTCCACAAGTGTTTTAAGTAATAAATATTTAATAAAAGTTTTGATAAGTGTAATAAATATAATTGGGCTGGTTATGTACTCTACCTATCCATCTAGGTCATGTTAGGTAACATCTCAACAAGTAAAAATATGGAATATTATATTGTGACATTTACCTATTACAGAAATAAAAAAACTGCATGTCTAAAACATAGATGGATAATGTATAACCATGGAAACACTGGAACCAGGATTGTGAAAGTGAGAGCTCAATTAAGGCTGGGTGCTCATGCTACAGTGATTGCTGTTTATTTCATCAAGCCCTCTGAGCGAGACAGAGGAAAAGAGAAAGAAAGAAAGAAGAGGCAGAGAGCGAGAAAGACAGAGAGAGAGTAGGGTGGAAGAAGAGAGTCTAAAGAGAAAGGCCCAGGGCCCATTGACAGGTCATCACTCTTTCTTTCCCCACTTCTTTATTTGTGTTTCCCCCCTTAAAGTAGAACTTTCAAACCACATAAAGTAAAGGCTTCACACATCAAGCCAAAGACTTAAATCTGACTGATTGACTGGCATGTGGAGGCTTGCGGTTTCACCTCACTGGCTAGCTAGCATTTAGGAGCTGTCTTACTGTTGGCTAACTACACAGAGAGAGGCACAGCTGGGCCTTCTTCCTCCCCTTGCAGTTGGTTTATTTTCACTCAGAAATTCAATGTGAGAGCACAACAAAATGCCTATGCTGCTACCAAAATCATAGTTCACTTCACTCAATCATTTAGATGACAATGTACTGTTGTTCTGTATTCATTGCAGATGATTGACATTAAGGGATGAATGAATTGTTGATGGATAGATTCCAGTTGGCAAGACAGAAAAACTCAATATTTCCTCAGGAGCCTGGACATTTTTGTTGTTGTTGACATTTCCTCTTTATCGTCTAATGACTGCTTACTCAGTTGCACCTGTTGGAGTTACATGTTTGCATCTGCATCGGAGGCTGCCCACAGACAGACATGGTTGGTGTCAGTATTGAAGCTACATGCTAAATTCCAGATCCATGGTTTCATTATCATAATGGAGCAGACAGTGCTCATTGTAAAAATGATCTTCAAATTTCACAAAAAAAAAGTACTTTAATTAAGTTTATAATAACTTTTTAAATGAAGCTTAGATTTCTATAATTCAAACTAGAAAAATACTTTCTAATTATATAATTAACAGTAACAAGCACAATACTTAATGACTATCAATAGATATTATTAGGGTGCTAGGGCATCATCCAAGTACTAAACATCATAAAATAAAGTGCTGCCCAAATACCTATTTGATAAACCTTCAACACAATTATATGGCTACATGGGGGTAAAAAAAACTATTTCCTCTCCTCAAATCATGTTCTCTCCTCACCTCCAGCTGATGTTTATGCAACATAATCATCATCCTAAGAATACTTCCAGAACCACATGAGGGACAGAGGTGGGAAGAGGACAGGACCAAAGGACAAGAGGATACAACACAATGGAGACAGAGCCCAGGCGTCCAGGCCTCAGGGTCCAGACTCCACAGCACTGTTTTCATTTCCCCCCCTGTAATCATGGACTGATTCAGACTTGGCTGCCAGGGAGATCAGGTGAGTGGACTCTGACTGGCCACTCAGGGAAATTGTTGTTAAATCTAATCAGGTCATTAAAAAAAAGAGAGTCCAGACAGTATAGCTCTACTGTATGTTTCTCACTGTATAGAAATGTCTCCAGCCATCAACAACCTGTGATTTGATATCTTTAAAAGGACTTCTAATTTTTACACATGTTCAGTTTATTATAGTAGGAGTCTACAGTCACCACCACAACAAGACACCGTACATTACTTCCATTTATGAGAAAAACATTGTTTATCTTGATATCAATCATCTGGGGTATAAACTACACTTTTCTTATCCTCCAAGTGTAATGTTATTAAATATGAAATTCATTTGAAACTCTTTGGTTAAAAGCTTACAACGTACAACCTGCCATCTAGGAACCTAATCTGGAGCTGTACACAGCTGCGGTGAGCAAATAATATCCAGCTCCTCAATCAATGAGTCAACAGGATTTGAAGAGCTACACACAGATGTGTGCATTGATTACCTCAGATACAGAGAGGACAGGTTCACTGGTGGTTAGGCTTTAACACTAGTGGAACACAATGAAATAAAGCAACAGGCCTGGCAGATTGGTGTTAGTGGGAGCCTCCAGGAGCCCCAGGGATCTCTGACAAATTGGAGCTGCCATTAGAATGTATTGTAAAGAGGCAATTCTCCCAGATCATACCAAGTAACGGAGATAAGAAGATCCCCCAAGACTTTCTCTTCTTGAGAAAATGAGTGGAGGAGAGGAGACTGTAGCATTATCAAAACCAAAGATAATAGGAAATGACAAACTGTGACTTCATTAACCAACTGGGGACTTGGAGGAGTCACTTCATTTCCCTACACATGTTGCGGTGGCCCCTGAATCTGTTCAAACCAACTGTAGACTACATAGTAGACTACATATTCAACTGCTATCATTAAAATCACCATGTATTCATTGCAATATTAGCACCACACTCTTCTCAAAAGACAGTGAGCAGGAAAGAAAAATAAACAGTCGTTACTCTGATTACTGTGTGGTAACCACAATGTTACTAATAACCATTATATAGTACCTGATAATAAGTGACACATAATATCATTTGACTGGTTCAACATATGGTCATTACATGCTAATTAGTAATGTAGTAGTTACATGTAATGAGCAACATGTAGCCTAGTCCTAACTAGGCCTAGTCCTAACTAGGCTACATTATACTTAGTAGGTAAGCAACACAACGTTTGAGATGAGATGAGCAGCATAGCATGCTATTGTCTGTCACTCTGTTGTCCTGCTCCAAATCTATAGTATATCATAACCTTCAGAAGTCAACTCCTGATCATTGCAATGGTTTGGGATTGTCATGCTAGTGTGACAGACATATATTGGAATGAGAGTGAGAAGCCTACTAATCAGAGCAATAAACACTTTTATAGATAGCATTTTTACCAGACATTACAGGCCAAACAGACATATTACTGTCCAAATAGGAACATATTGCTGACCAAACTGACATATTACTGTCCAAATAGGAACATATTGCTGACCAAACTGACATATTACTGTCCAAATTGGAACATATTGCTGACCAAACTGACATATTACTGTCCAAATAGGAACATATTGCTGACCAAACTGACATATTACTGTCCAAATAGGAACATATTGCTGACCAAACTGACATATTACTGTCCAAATAGGAACATATTGCTGACCAAACTGACATATTACTGTCCAAATAGGAACATATTGCTGACCAAACTGACATATTACTGTCCAAATAGGAACATATTGCTGACCAAACAGATATATTACTGTCCAAATAGGAACATATTGCTGACCAAACTGACATATTACTGTCCAAATAGGAACATATTGCTGACCAAACTGACATATTACTGTCCAAATAGGAACATATTGCTGACCAAACTGACATATTACTGTCCAAATAGGAACATATTGCTGACCAAACTGACATATTACTGTCCAAATAGGAACATATTGCTGACCAAACTGACATATTACTGTCCAAATAGGAACATATTGCTGACCAAACTGACATATTACTGTCCAAATAGTAACATATTGCTGACCAAACTGACATGGCTGACATACTGTTTACCAGATTCGTGTGCTGCAGTGGTTTATTTACATTTACATTTACATTTTAGACATTTAGCAGACGCTCTTATCCAGAGCGACTTACAGTAGAGTGCATACATTTTATTACATTTTTACATACTGAGACAAGGATATCCCTACCGGCCAAGAGCAGACGCTCTTATCCAGAGCGACTTACAGTAGAGTGCATACATTTTTATTACATTTTTACATACTGAGACAAGGATATCCCTACCGGCCAAACCCTCCCTACCGGCCAAACCCTCCCTACCGGCCAAACCCTCCCTAACCCGGACGAAGCTATGCCAATTGTGCGTCGCCCCACGGATCTCCCGGTTGCGGCCGGCTGCAACAGAGCCTGGGCGCGAACCTAGCCCAGCCTGGGCGCGAACCCAGAGACTCTGGTGGCGCAGCTAGCACTGCGATGCAGTGCCCTAGACCACTGCGCCACCCGGGAGGTGGTTTTGTTCTCAGTTAACACCAAAACAAACAAGACATGTCAGAACAGAATTCTTCATGTGAACAGGTCCCAAGTGTCATTTCCTTCCATCCTGTTTCATTGCAGACTGATCATTTCACGTGGGCTGATTGCATGGCAAACATCCTGTTTTGTTTTTATCTGTTTTCATTAGATGTTGAAAGATTTCTACAAGTGGACAAAACTCCAATCTGTTTTTATTTGTTACTAATTAAAACATGTAATTTGTTAATGAAAAAAGCTCTCCATGCACAGAGCAGTATCATATTACGTGCCTTTGTTGACTGGTCGCTTGATGTTTTGTTTTTGTTACAGTGTGATGTGTCAGCGTTGTCAAATGCATGTTGTTGCCAAAGGCTTTAGTGCAATGACAGCCACACACAGCCACACACACACTGGCACATAGAGTTCAATTAAAATGCATCCTGTTTAAAAAAAATAATAATTACCAGGCACATCGAGCCTTAAAACAAAAGCTGTGAGCTTTCATTCTAATGAACATTCATCAAAAAGCTATGGGTCTGAGCATCAAAGACACAGCTTCTCTCACCAGCTGGTGGAGAGAGACTCCTGCATGAGTATCCACACTACTTTGTAACTCTCTCCTAGACACATCAGTAGATCAAATGGTTTCAAAAACAGGTGCTGAGCACCCACTCATACTTGAACTACAAAAACATACAAAATATTTTCATACTGTATATGCTCTTTGTGGTTACCTGATGTTAACTATCATCTTAATATTCATTTATTCACTCAGTTATTGTGTATCAATTATTTATTTTCCTGTATCTGTCCATCTAGATTCTATAGTAGACTAAGTGCCGCTTGTTCCATCCTGTTGACTGACATCTCCTCTAGGCGTTGCTTTGCTACTCTGTTGTTAAGCTGTCTTCATGGGTGACTTGTCAGTCCCAGTAGACCTTTCACAGTGACAGGTCCCACTTATGGAAAGACTGTAGCTGCCTCTCAATGAGAACTGCCACCTTGGGTAACCTGGCACAAAGCACCCTGGCCTTAACCCATGGTAAAGATGCCTAAAGGGCATTCATTCAGGGTTTAAGGTTAAATAACAAATAGGTTTAAGAGGCACAGTAGGCAAAACTTTGGCTTTGTTTTATGGTCAACATTAATTAGCTTTAATATTCCATTGCATTCAGCCGGTGTGCTCTAAAATACTGTAACTATTTGTGAATATCTGCTACATCGACCATACAGTATATGGGCTGTCTGTGTGGATCCAAAATACCAAACTCATTCCCTCGCCTAGACTACTGAGGTAGCTGAGTTAGGGTCAATTCCATTTCAATTCCAGCCAGTTTAATTGGACACAGAATTTCACCATATGATTATAACATACCTGAATTTAGTGCACAGTCTTGGGGGGGGGGTCTGGGACTTCAATGGATCTCACCATGTTCCAAGACAGCAACAGGTCTTTACATAGCCATATATGGGCTTTCAGGAGGCCACCATCTACGGAGGATCTTCTGACTTCTTACACCATCTTGTGGCCATTTCATGTGTCTCACCCAAGGCCTCTGTTGTCACTGGAAGATCCTGCTAACAAGATGCTGCTATCAATTGACAGCATTTGCAATGCCAGAAGCAGAATAAAGAAGATTTGTGTTTCTACACACGAATCTATCAGGTTTTGCTCTAAGCCTTTATCTGAGACAGATATCACATATGAGGGGATCAGATGACAGATATTGGGCCCACAATAAATGAATTAGTAACTAAAACACCATGACAATAACATTATTACAGAATTCCAAGAAAGAGCCACCACCACAAACTAGTGTTGTCTACTGACCCATTCTGTCCAACTCCCTCTTCTCTCCTCATTCTGCTTGTAACCAGAACTGAATTATTTTAGGTGTCAGTCACCCAGCTTCTCATTAATTTTGCACCACTCTTCTTGCCCAGCCCCTGTGCAGAGAATCACTTATTCTGCTTGGTTGGAGTACTGTACCTAACCAGGCAGCAGTGCACCACCTCACTGCTCCTCTGTAATAGAAGGAGAACAGTTCCCTGGCAGCCAGAGTCAAAGGGAAGAACACTTTTTGTAATTCATGAATCTTTACAGAAAGGCCCCTTGCTTTCACATTGGCACCTCATAGAGAGGCAGAAAAGAGCTTGTTCAGAGTGCACTGACCTCTGTGAGATAGATACTACCTGGCTGGCAGCTCCATTAAACAGCACAGCACACATCTACAAAAAAGGCATTATCTATTGCATGTGAAAGGCTAGTGTTAAATCGATGTGAGTATACACTGTATAGATATGGAAATAACCTCAGAATTACTGATTCTTATTAGTGGGTTAATTTCTCACACTGAGGTAGTGATAGAATATCATAGTTTTAATAAGCCTATAGAAAAACTAACTCTTAGCAATAATTCATTGAAAACCTTGAATTTTGAAATGTGATCTATAGTGAACAATAAAAACCTTTCCTATCCAAAATAGCCTACACATGGACAATCATGTTAGATATATCCTGTTTATCCTAAATTAAAGACCTTACTACTTACAAAATGAATATATATAATTTCATGCAAAATATTACTTTCAAATATAGCTGCGAGCAGCAATGAACAGGGTTCACAGGATGACAGAAAGGACACATGATCAGTTGGATAACAATGCAAGCACTCTATCATGTAGGAACTATCTTCCTTTATGTGCAATCATAAGTCTAAATATAAAATCATAGAGAGAGGCAAATACATACAAAATCTGCAGTGACGCGAGCCTACCAGATGAGTTAAATTCCTTCTATGCTCCCTTCGAGCAACACTGAACACTCAAGCAACACTGAACCATGGATGAGAGCACCAGCTGTTCCAGACGACTGTGTGATCTCGCTCTCCGTAGCCAATGTGAGTAAGACCTTTAGACAGGTTAGCATTCACAAGGCTGCGGAGCCAGACAGATTACCAGGACACGTACTCATGCGCTGACCAGCTGGCAAACGTCTTGACTGACATTTTCAACCTCTCCCTGACCCAGTCTGTAATACCTACATGTTTCAAGAAGACCGTCATAGTCCCCGTGCCCAAGAATGCCAAAGTAACCCGTCTAAATGACTATCACCCCATAGCACTCAAATCTGTAGCCATACTTTGAAAAGCTGGTCATGGCTCACATCAGCACCATAATCCCAGGCACCCTGGACCCACTCCAATTCGCATACTGCCCCAACAGATCCACAGATGATGCAATCTCTTTTGCATTCCACACTGCCCTTTCCCACCTGGACAATAGAAACACCTACAGTGGGGCAAAAAAGTATTTAGTCAGCCACCAATTGTGCAAGTTCTCCCACTTAAAAAGATGAGAGAGGCCTGTAATTTGCATCATAGGTACACTTCAACTATGACAGACAAAATTAGAAAAGAAATCCAGAAAATCACATTGTAGGATTTTTAATGAATTTATTTGCAAATTATGGTGGAAAATAAGTATATAAGTATTCCCACATCCTTTTTAACGAAGGATGTGGGAAATAAAACATTTATTTTCCGTATGGTTTATGAGAAGATGATTTTGCGCATCATCGTTAAATATGGAAAGAATGAGTTGTTAATAGTTTCCTTGTTTTAGATATCAATACCACACTCAGTGTGGTTCATCAGAGGGATGTCTATGATAGTGATGACAAGTTTCATATTGATAGGCCACTGTGAAGTGGATTTATAGTAGTTAAAATGGACACGTAAAATCTGATTTTATTTTTCAATAACTCAGCCACCTTTTGACCAATCCTCTGCTTTTCTCAAACTAAGTTAAGACATGTACCCAAAGGGCCTACATTAGACCATATGTGCTATAACTACTGGTATAAACGTGGCCATCTTTGAATGCATCAATGTTCCTTTCTCAAACTCTTTAAGGACTATAGTGATGAGTCCAAAAACCAAATTTGGAGTGAATTAGATTTTTATTCCATGAGAAGAGTTATGATATTTTAAGAATTAGCATTACATAGTCAAAAAGTCAATTGTTAATAGGTTCTTATTTGTTAAGCTATCAATGCCAAACATAACATGGTTCATTATGGTAATGTATTTGATAACCCTAAAATGTTTCAAGTTGATAGGCCAGTGTGAAATGGATTTACATGGAAATGTAAAATCTGATTTCCCGATTCATCAATACCTCAGCCATCTCTTAACCAATCCTTTAGCTTTTCTCAAACGAAGTTAAGAGATGTACCATCAGCCTACATACAGGTGTTATTTGGACATATGGTTCATGAGAATATGTTTTTCAAAGGTTTTCCAACATTTCCAAGATGGAGGAAAAACTATCCTGATGGACCTTATAGGTCCTTGAAGCAAATTTGTTTAGCATAAGGAAAGACGCCAACATACAGTTTAGTCTCTAGGTCAAACGGGGTGGCGGATATGAGGGTTTAAGTGTGACTGTTTATAACAGTGTTACTCATGTTAGCAAGTTACTCATGGCCTCTAGCATCACTGTTAAACCCCTAAAAACAAAATGCATGAGCAAAAAGTCAACATATGAGTAAAACCAAGCTAGTATGAACTTTGTCCTGCAATAAGAGTATCATCCAATGCAACCTCCAAAAGGAATAAATGCAAATAAGAGCGTTTTTGCAAACAGCAAAAAAATATAAAAAATACAAAATGGTATTATAATTTGTGTGAAATTATGTGAATTATTATAAAATATGTGAAATGGTGCATTTCTATGGTCTGTGGTTAAAAAGATAAGGTCATAAAAAAAAGACTGACATCACAGGGCAGGATTAACTGTGATTTTCAAAACCTGCAACAGGTTTCTAGCCAGAGGGAGGGTATTTTC
This sequence comes from Salvelinus alpinus, assembly GCF_045679555.1. Taxonomy (NCBI): domain Eukaryota; kingdom Metazoa; phylum Chordata; class Actinopteri; order Salmoniformes; family Salmonidae; genus Salvelinus; species Salvelinus alpinus. The sequence goes on along the minus strand of NC_092106.1, from coordinate 28,615,754 downwards.
TTGCTTCCCACAAATCTCATGGTGTTTGAAAAATCACTGTTGTAACTTTTGATATCGGTTAGAACTTCTGAACGTCATTTTTTTCTCCATATATATCTTTTTGAAATACACCATTTTCACATACCTAAACAATGGTATTGTGCCAGAGACAATGAAAAAGAAGTTGAAAAGTGGTGGAGTTGCCCTTGAACTGTTTACTATCAAATTGCAATAAAATGCATTTCATAAAGCACTTTTTATATCAGCAGTTGTCAAAGTGCTATATGCAATTCTGTGCATTTGAGAGTATTGAAGCAACACTACTTGGACATAATGATTAATATGTACAGCAGATCTTCACCTCCACCTAGAGGGAGAAATGTAAAACAATCATACATTTCATAACAGAACAGTAGCACTTAATAACTTTATTTTATAGATCTGTACAACCACGAATCAAACATTTGATGAGCCTTGCAAAAACTGACCTGTACATGTTAAATGCTCTAGGCAGGATTGCTTACACTCATTTAAATAATCAAATTATTAATTATCTAGCTAAGCAACCACTTCAAACCAGCCTTACCGACATAACGAGCGGTTTTGGAAGGGGTGAACCAAAAAAACATGTTCCCTTTGTTTCCAGTGTTATACAAAAGTTCAGTGTAATATCTTATTTACACAGACCTGCACAAGTCAAGAAATAATTCTGGTTTGATCAAGCAAGATAGGAGTTTGAGTGACAGGGCAGACAGGTGTCATTTGGATCAACGGAGTAATTAATCTTCGATGATTGTGATATAACCAAGCTGGAATCAAGGAGGAGAGGACATTGGTTGAAAACAGCTCTTTTAAACATGAAGTTAAGGGACTGAAAAGTTCATACAATATGGCTCCTGCCCCACACCAGCTTTGGACTATAACCTTATCTAGCCTTGACAAGTGCCTTGAATTTGTAGTAAGTTAGTAGCTAGATGCCTTACTTCCTATGGTTCCACAAAACATGAACAGTTATAAGGTAGGGGAGATACAGTACTTACAATGGACTGACCAATAACTGACATTTAAACACCTTGGAAGTAAGTATTTTGTAATGTGGTTAACATGCCAATGCTGTCAGTTTTAATAGTAATGCAGGAATACAGTCAAGCGAAACTGTTAGGTAAGATCCATACTCTATCCTGTTCTTAACGTCAACTCTGCCACAACAAGACCAAGCAGAGGGACGGAAGCTGCCTTATTAGCAGAGCAATCAAATTCAAGTGTGTAGTATGATTAGCAGATGGGACACATTCAAAAGCAACGCTTTGATAAAAAAAAAACGAGCCAGGACAGAGAGCTCCAAATCTAGAAGTACAGTAATAATGTCTCCTACACCTAAAAGCAATAGCCTAGGCTGGGGGTGAGTCCTGCCCTCTGTGCCTCAGGTGGGGACGACAACACTGATCAGGAAACATGATCAGAAATACATTCAAAAAATGTATTTGGTTCAATAAATGACAAAGCAATTAATCCTATGCAAAACCCAACAAGACCAAAGCACAGCTCCAGTATAAAGCTTTGAGAAAAGCTACAGTGCATTCAGAAAGTATTGAAACCCCTTGACTTTTCCACATTTTGTAACAGGCTTATTCTAAAATGGATTGAATAGTTTTGTCCCCTCTCAATCTACACACAATACCTCATGACAAAGCAAAAACAGGTTTTAAACATTTTAGCAAATTTATAAAAAAATCGAAAACTTAAACATCAAATTTACATAACTATTCTGACCTTTTACTCAGTACTTTCTTGAAGCACCTTTGGCAACAATTACAGCCTTGAGTCTTCTTGGGTATGACGCTACAAAGCCTGGCACACCTGTATTTGGGGAGTTTCTCACATTCTCCTCTGTAGATCCTCTCAAGCTCTGTCAGGTTGGATGCGTCGCTGCACAGCTATTTTCAGGTCTCTCCAGAGATGTTCAATCGGGTTCAAGTCCGGGCTCTGGCTGGGCCACCCATGGACATTTAGAGAGACTTGTCCCGAAGCCACTCCTGTATTGTCTTGGCTGTCTTGGCTTGTCCTGTTAGAAGTTGAACCTTCATCCCAGTCTGAGGTCCTGAGCGCTCTGGAGCAGGTTTTCATCAAGGATCTCTCTCTGTACTTTGCTCCGTTCATCTTTCCCTTCAATCCTGACTAGTCTCCCAGTCTCTGATGCTGAAAAACATCCCCACAGCATGTTGCCACCACCATACTTCACCGTAGGGATGGAGCTAGGTTTCCTCCAGACGTGATGCTTGGCATTCAGGCCAGAGTTCAATCTTGGTTTCATCAGACCAGAGAATCTTGTTTCTCATGGTCAGAGTCCTTTAGGTGCCTTTTGACAAACTTGTCATGTGCTTTTTACTGAGGAGTGGCTTCTGTCTGGCCACTCTACCATAAAGGCCTGATTGGTGGAGTGCTGCAGAGATGGTTGTCCTTCTGGAAGGTTTTCACATCTCCACAGCGGAACTCGATCTCTGTCAGCATGACCATTGGGTTCTTGGTCACCTCCTTGACCAAGGGGCCCTTCTCCTCCGATTGCTCAGTTTGGCTAGACGGCCAGCTCTAGGAAGAGTCTTGGTGGTTCCAAACTTCTTCCATTTAAGAATGATGGAGGCCACTGGGTTCTTGGGGACCTTCAATGCTGCAGAAATGTTTTGGTACCCTTCTCCAGATCTGTGCCTCGACACAATCCTGTCTCGGAGCTCTATGGACAATTCCTTCAACCTCATGGCTTGGTTTTTGCTCTGACATGCACTGTCAACTGTGTGCCTTTCTAAATCATGTCCAATCAATTGATTTTACCACAGGTGGACTCCAATCAAGTTCTAGAAACATCTCAAGGAAGATCAATGGAAACAGGATGCATCCGAGCTCAATCTCAAGGCATAGCAAAGAGTCTGAATACTTATGTAAAAAAAGGTTTCTGTTTTACATTTTTTATACATTTGCAACAAAAAAAGTCATAATGGGTTATTGTGTGAAGATTGATGAGGGAAAAAAATCTATGTAATAGATTTTAGAACAAGGCTGTAACATAAAATGTGGACAAATTCAAGGGGTCTGAATACTTCCCAAATGCATTGTATCTATTACAATAATATCTGCAGTGTGGGAGACTGATTCTCATGGCTCACTTTCTCTGTACTTTCATACACTGCTGAGTGAAGAGGACCAGTACCTTCAAGGACCTAATTTCTCACCGTGCAAAGTGGTATAAACCCATTCCAACCCGCTGGGTACCATACAGAGTGAGTAGTCTGCAAGACTTCATTTTGGATCCATTAAACTACTTTTAAGTATGGAAACTGCAACACAAATGTAATGTGTAATAATGTTTCGGGGTCAGTATGTAGGAGGAAAAATACAGTGAAGACCATTAGAGGGACGCAGACCTGGGTAGGTTAACATGCATATTAGAAGACAGATTTTTTATATGAGCACTGGGCCCGTTCTGTAAGAGTTCCAGGTCAGGTATCAAAGGTCTGTCTGTGGTCGTAGTGTTTCCACACAAACCAATACTACCGCACAGTGGTGTCCACTCTCTTGAAGTCCTTAGACAGCTGCACCAAGAGTTACGCCAGGCCCCTGGAGTCAGTCGAGGGGAAAAGAGTGGAGCTGGTGCAGCCCTACCCTTCCACCCCAGACAGCCAGCCCCATGTCATGTCCCAGACTCAACAGCTCCAGATAACAGTAGTGGATATGAAATGTAGTGGTGGGGGTGCCAGCTGTGATGCCAGGCAGGATGATGGAAAAACGCTGAAGGCAACCTGCGATTGAATGGTGTCACCCCGAGCCACATAGATGGAGAGAAAGGAGGGGTCAGCTTGGTCTGCTTGCAGGTCAGTTGGAGATCCCAGAAAAGGAAGCGCGTTTTGTTTCTCAATAAGGCCACAGTGTTGTACAGACTGGAGAGGCCAGGGCAGATGAACAGGCCTTCACACGACTCCTGGGACCCCGGTTCTGCACCTTCTCCCTGTCAGTCACCCCCACCCCGTCTGGTTCCTTGACTGTGGTTGTGGTGAGCACCAACAACGCTGAGATCTACGTTTTTTTTGGTCTCCACAGACAACGGCCTTAGTCACAACCGTGAATCCAGACACCATTCTTAGCCCCCCAGGCCTGTATGTCCACGGCTGTCATGATGGGACCGAACGACAAGACATAGCCACCCAGCACATGAAATGGAGACCGTGGCTACTGCACTACGTACAATAATGTAGAAACCTCACATTTAGCCCAATCTTCACAGCCCAATTCCTTCGTTGTCACTATATAATTGTATATATGTCGTTACAGCTGACAGTGAGGTTATTTCTCCATTGACAGTGTTTTCTATTGAGTTATACATCCACAGCATGAGAATCCACAGGCAAAGTTGTGGAGTGAAAAGTCAGATAGGAACGAAAAATCAGATCGACCTTTATTTAGTTACAATATAGATTTCTTTTTAAAATGTACAAGTACTTTATTTTCCTTCTTCAATTTATTTTGGTGTGTGGGGGAGGAGAGGTGTTGGCTTATTCTGACGCAATACTTCGTTGTCTTTTCTGCATTCAACCATTTTTAATTTATTTTTGAAAACGTGGTGTAAAAACCCAACAAACAAAAAGTATTCCCAAATCCAGCAGTTGTGTTCCTCCATCGAAGTGTTATGGGGTGTATCTGGAGGGCTGGTAGGGCCAGACTCCAGAGATTAGGTGAGAAGAAGGGGTGTGGTGGAGCTGAGAAGGGGTTGAGGGGTGGTGGGCGGGGTCAGACAGCAAGGTTCAAAAGCTGTCAACCCAGGTACTCAATGCTCGCTCTGCCAGTGTGCGGTTCACTGATAGCAGCTGGAGGGAAGCGGAGAGCAAGATGGAGAAAGATAGATTCATCAGATTAGTGTCAAATAACATAATTGATACCGACATTGTCGTTAGCCAGCCATTGGAATGTTTCTCTGAAATGTCTAGGTTTGTTAAATACAGAAGTATATAAACCATACACCACAAAGACTACTCACTTCACCAAATTTATATTTAAACAATTCTTTTGTAGTATCTCAAACATTTCCATGCCAAATCCATTGATCAATGTGAACATACCTCTTCTCCAACCATATTCCACATCTGTACCAATGGGAGACCAGTGTTGTTGTCGTAGTTTGTGACCTGGAAGACAGGAAAAAGCCGGGTTAGCAACAAATTACCTTCTGTGGAGCGTGCAGTGCCTTCCAGTTAGCCTCACGGTGCTGGAGGCTGTAATTTTGTTACCTGTGCAAGCAGTGCTACCCCTCTCGTCATCTCCTCCAGTGCAGAGGTGGCCTCTGTTGAAAAGCTCTTCTCTCCTGTGGATGGATGCATTTATAGATGTGTTAATGCAATTGACAACAGTAGATTTGACGACATTCCACAGGCAGGATGACTTTGGAACAGTTTGACATACAATTGGATTTGTTTCTTGATTTTGGAAATCGTCCTTGAGAATAAGACATCTATCGCAATTGTAAAGTGAGACCATGTCAAATAGCTAAATAAAAGGACATTACCTGGAAGGGGGGCAATGTTGTCCAGTAATACTTCTGCACCTTGGAACGGTAATGTTACGAAGTCCGACCTGAACATAAGGATTTCACATTAGAGCAGTCAGTGTGCAGAATGGCCTGCTGTCCCTGCTTACATAACATTCTGTTCCCTATATGATACACAACTCTTTTTGACCAGAGGGGGCCCACCTTATTTGTCGTAGTGTGTCAATCTTCACTCTGTCATAGCCGCCATAGTCCACATATCGGATCTCAACCTCGCTGGTCTCTTTGTAGAAGGAGATGACCTGGGCTCTCCACCAGGCTCCCTCTACCGCCGGCGCCGCACAGATCACCCCCACTGAGACAGAGAGAGGGAGAGCATCGAGTCTGGATCACACAACTGGTTCAAAAACATCCAGTCACACACGTCCCTCCTTGGGGGTCTCTTACCCTCCGCAGGTGAGGGCAGGGTGGGTGTGTCTGGCTGGGAGTAACACAGGAACATCTGCTGGTCCAGGCTGCGCAGGGCGTGGTACGTAGGGTGTGTGTGCTGCTGGACGAAGAGGTGACCCGCCGACACAATGTTCACTACGATCACCTCTACGGTCACACCGCTAGGGAGCAGGAGCTGGGAGAGGAAACAGAGAAGTTAACAACTTTCAAAAGGAGAAGCCATTTGGTTAGACATCTCATTCTTTTAGTTAAACCACTTTCTTTGACAAGTCTTGATATCAATTTGGGGGGCCTTAACTGTCGCGCAAATAAAGCATAATAAAACAGATTTGAGAGACAGGAAGAGAGACACCATCCAGGCTCTCTAGGTACCATCCTTACCCAGGTGGTCATGGGCAGCGAGGGCAGCGACGGCAGCGTGAGCGGCAGAGGTGGGGGGGCATAGAGGTTGGTCAGGTCCAAATCCTTAAACTTCTTCCCGATCAGGGACAAGGCTTTGTCCACCTGCTGCTGGGAACCTAGAAGGGACACACATTAAACCAGGAGAATTCTACCACCAGTTCACTACCTACAGCCAAGTTACTCCTGCTCCTTCTGACAGCACAGCATTATACTACACCTCACCCTCTATGTGGCAGATCTGGAACTCTTGAGTGTAAGGCAGGGTGGAGATGTAGATCTTTGCACCAGAGCTTTGCTTCAGGAAGCTCACGTATCGCCCCTGTTTCCCAATTAACCGACCCACCAGATGCTGAGAGAGAGAGAACAGAGACAGAAGAACACATTACAAGGAGATATTGGGTTAGAATTTGTGATTTCCTATGAAAACTAGTCAATAAATCAAGTCCCTGTGGTGTGTGGGACGGGATGGAACAGGCTCACCTTTGGCACCTCAATCTCCCAAACGATGAGTTCAGAGCCCAGAGCCATGGCAGGGCTGCCACTGTCCCTAGCTCCCATGGTGAAGCCGCTGTCTACCGAGTCCATGCTGTTCACATCCGAGCCTGGACACACACAGTTCTGAGTCAGACAGGTATTTTACTCGCCTCACAATTACACACCCAGACAAGACAGGTGTCTCTAACATAAACATGTACCATACAAACACACATGACTCGCCTGGATAACCTGAAGGTCCGGAGGATCCTCACAAAATACCAAAAAACACAAGATAAAATAAACATATGCACAAGTTAAGACATTCACCAGATCACCAACCTCACCCATACGACATTGAGCTGCTACTCAAACTAATCACACACAGGGCATAAGACCACTAACAAACACTCATCTGAAGTCCACCCATACGTGCACACACCACCATGGCATATCTGACCACAGTGCTGCTCTGACAGACCAAAAACACAATGACAATCGAGTTCACCTTGTGTGACTGTGACCTCTAATCTTTTCAAGAACACCCAGCTTTAGGTGTGACTCGTCATGTTTGTGACACAGCCACAATACCTATAGCCCCAGCGCAGTATCTAGTAGAAAAACAGCCACAGTCCCTATAGCCCCAGGGTGGTATCTAGTAGAAACACAGCCACAGTCCCTATAGCCCCAGGGTGGTATCTAGTAGAAACACAGCCACAGTCCCTATAGCCCCAGGGTGGTATCTAGTAGAAACACAGCCACAGTCCCTACAGCCCCAGGGTGGTATCTAGTAGAAACACAGCCACAGTCCCTATAGCCCCAGGGTGGTATCTAGTAGAAACACAGCCACAGTCCCTATAGCCCCAGGGTGGTATCTACTAGAAACACAGCCACAGTCCCTATAGCCCCAGGGTGGTATCTAGTAGAAACACAGCCAAAGTCCCTATAGCCCCAGGGTGGTATCTAGAGAAACACAGCAACAGTCCCTATAGCCCCAGGGTGGTCTCTAGTAGAAACACAGCCACAGTCCCTATAGCCCCAGGGTGGTATCTAGTAGAAACACAGCCACAGTCCCTATAGCCCCAGGGTGGTATCTAGAGAAACACAGCAACAGTCCCTATAGCCCCAGGGTGGTCTCTAGTAGAAACACAGCAACAGTCCCTATAGCCCCAGGGTGGTATCTACTAGAAACACAGCCACAGTCCCTATAGCCCCAGGGTGGTATCTAGTAGAAACACAGCAACAGTCCCTATAGCCCCAGGGTGGTATCTACTAGAAACACAGCCACAGTCCCTATAGCCCCAGGGTGGTATCTAGTAGAAACACAGCCACAGTCCCTATAGCCCCAGGGTGGTATCTAGAGAAACACAGCAACAGTCCCTATAGCCCCAGGGTGGTCTCTAGTAGAAACACAGCCACAGTCCCTATAGCCCCAGGGCGGTATCTAGTAGAAACACAGCCACAGTCCCTATAGCCCCAGCGCAGTATCTAGTAGAAACACAGCCACAGTCCCTATAGCCCCAGGGTGGTATCTAGTAGAAACACAGCCACAGTCCCTATAGCCCCAGGCCAGTATCTAGAAGAAACACAGCCACAGTCCCTACAGCCCCAGGCCAGTATCTAGTAGAAACACAGCCACAGTCCCTACAGCCCCAGGCCAGTATCTAGTAGAAACACAGCCACAGTCCCTAAAGCCCCAGGCCAGTATCGAGTAGAAACACAGCCACAGTCCCTATAGCCCCAGGCCGGTATCTAGTAGAAACACAGCCACAGTCCCTACAGCCCCAGGGTGGTATCTAGTAGAAACACAGCCACAGTCCCTATAGCCCCAGGGTGGTATCTAGTAGAAACACAGCCACAGTCCCTATAGCCCCAGGGTGGTATCTAGTAGAAACACAGCCACAGTCCCTATAGCCCCAGGGTGGTATCTAGTAGAAACACAGCCACAGTCCCTATAGCCCCAGGGTGGTATCTAGTAGAAACACAGCCACAGTCCCTATAGCCCCAGGGTGGTATCTAGTAGAAACACAGCCACAGTCCCTATAGCCCCAGGGTGGTATCTAGTAGAAACACAGCCACAGTCCCTATAGCCCCAGGGTGGTATCTAGTAGAAACACAGCCACAGTCCCTATAGCCCCAGGGTGGTATCTAGTAGAAACACAGCCACAGTCCCTATAGCCCCAGGGTGGTATCTAGTAGAAACACAGCCACAGTCCCTATAGCCCCAGGGTGGTATCTAGTAGAAACACAGCCACAGTCCCTATAGCCCCAGGGTGGTATCTAGTAGAAACACAGCCACAGTCCCTATAGCCCCAGGGTGGTATCTAGTAGAAACACAGCCACAGTCCCTATAGCCCCAGGGTGGTATCTAGTAGAAACACAGCCACAGCCCCTATAGCCCCAGGGTGGTATCTAGTAGAAACACAGCCACAGTCCCTATAGCCCCAGGCCAGTATCTAGTAGAAACACAGCCACAGTCCCTATAGCCCCAGGGTGGTATCTAGTAGATACACAGCCACAGTCCCTATAGCCCCAGGCCAGTATCTAGTAGAAACACAGCCACAGTCCCTATAGCCCCAGGGTGGTATCTAGTAGAAACACAGCCACAGTCCCTATAGCCCCAGGGTGGTATCTAGTAGAAACACAGCCACAGTCCCTATAGCCCCAGGGTGGTATCTAGTAGAAACACAGCCACAGTCCCTATAGCCCCAGGCCAGTATCTAGTAGAAACACTGCCACAGTCCCTATAGCCCCAGCGCAGTATCTAGTAGAAACACAGCCACAGTCCCTATAGCCCCAGGGTGGTATCTAGAGAAACACAGCCACAGTCCCTATAGCCCCAGGGTGGTATCTAGTAGAAACACAGCCACAGTCCCTATAGCCCCAGGGTGGTATCTAGTAGAAACACAGCCACAGTCCCTATAGCCCCAGGGTGGTATCTAGTAGAAACACAGCCACAGTCCCTATAGCCCCAGGGTGGTATCTAGTAGAAACACAGCCACAGTCCCTATAGCCCCAGGGCGGTATCTAGTAGAAACACAGCCACAGTCCCTATAGCCCCAGGGTGGTATCTAGTAGAAACACAGCCACAGTCCCTATAGCCCCAGGGTGGTATCTAGTAGAAACACAGCCACAGTCCCTATAGCCCCAGGGTGGTATCTAGTAGAAACACAGCCACAGTCCCTATAGCCCCAGGCCGGTATCTAGTAGAAACACAGCCACAGTCCCTATAGCCCCAGGGTGGTATCTAGTAGAAACACAGCCACAGTCCCTATAGCCCCAGGGTGGTATCTAGTAGAAACACAGCCACAGTCCCTATAGCCCCAGGCCGGTATCTAGTAGAAACACAGCCACAGTCCCTATAGCCCCAGACCAGTATCTAGAGAAACACAGCCACAGTCCCTATAGCCCCAGGGTGGTATCTAGTAGAAACACAGCCACAGTCCCTATAGCCCCAGGCCGGTATCTAGTAGAAACACAGCCACAGTCCCTATAGCCCCAGGGTGGTATCTAGTAGAAACACAGCCACAGTCCCTATAGCCCCAGGCCGGTATCTAGTAGAAACACAGCCACAGTCCCTATAGCCCCAGGGTGGTATCTAGTAGAAACACAGCCACAGTCCCTATAGCCCCAGGGTGGTATCTAGTAGAAACACAGCCACAGTCCCTATAGCCCCAGGGTGGTATCTAGTAGAAACACAGCCACAGTCCCTATAGCCCCAGGGTGGTATCTAGTAGAAACACAGCCACAGTCCCTATAGCCCCAGGGTGGTATCTAGTAGAAACACAGCCACAGTCCCTATAGCCCCAGGGTGGTATCTAGTAGAAACACAGCCACAGTCCCTATAGCCCCAGGGTGGTATCTAGTAGAAACACAGCCACAGTCCCTATAGCCCCAGCGCAGTATCTAGTAGAAACACAGCCACAGTCCCTATAGCCCCAGGGTGGTATCTAGTAGATACACAGCCACAGTCCCTACAGCCCCAGGGTGGTATCTAGTAGAAACACAGCCACAGTCCCTATAGCCCCAGGGTGGTATCTAGAGAAACACAGCCACAGTCCCTATAGCCCCAGGGTGGTATCTAGTAGAAACACAGCCACAGTCCCTATAGCCCCAGGGTGGTATCTAGAGAAACACAGCCACAGTCCCTATAGCCCCAGGGTGGTATCTAGTAGAAACACAGCCACAGTCCCTATAGCCCCAGGGTGGTATCTAGTAGAAACACAGCCACAGTCCCTATAGCCCCAGGGTGGTATCTAGTAGAAACACAGCCACAGTCCCTATAGCCCCAGGCCGGTATCTAGTAGAAACACAGCCACAGTCCCTATAGCCCCAGGGTGGTATCTAGTAGAAACACAGCCACAGTCCCTATAGCCCCAGGGTGGTATCTAGTAGAAACACAGCCACAGTCCCTATAGCCCCAGGGTGGTATCTAGTAGAAACACAGCCACAGTCCCTATAGCCCCAGGGTGGTATCTAGTAGAAACACAGCCACAGCCCCTATAGCCCCAGGGTGGTATCTAGAGAAACACAGCCACAGTCCCTATAGCCCCAGGGTGGTATCTAGTAGAAACACAGCCACAGCCCCTATAGCCCCAGGGTGGTATCTAGTAGAACAGTATCTAAGGACTAACTTCATCCAAAACTATAAGTGATAACTAGCCAGCATACTGTTCTGTATTAGCCAACATCACCAGCAAAGAAGATTAAGTTGAGAATATTATCCCCTTCATTATAATTATTATTTAAAGCATTTCATAGATTTTCAAAATAGGAGATATGCTGAACTGTGTGCTTTTCTTTGCTGGTGGCAGACTAGCTTGTTTGGCCCACATCGGTCATGTACTCCTCCAGCTACTTTTTGGAGATCACATTAGTTGGAATTGGAAAGCTGCATCACAGAAGAAGAGTTAACACCCCCCCGCTTCACACACTCTTGCCTACTTCTGAATATAATCATTTAACCAGATCTAATACCGAAGCCGGTGACATTCCAAATGATTAACACTTAGTTTGTGCAACATTTCTCTCAGCTTTTTAATGTTGGTAGATGTAATCTAATGTTGAACAAAGGTCTCTGTGTTGACACAGAAGGCTTTCTTCTTCTTCCCTCAGCTTGCCCCTCTGTCTGGAGACACTGTAAATAATGATGGAAATCAAAAGGCCTCATTGGCACGTAGGGGAGACTACGACAGACAAGTGTCCATGAACCTCAATCATGCTCTGTCTGGGTATTTGAGCCATGTGTAGATCAGTGCTAGGGTGTGCCATGAGCCTGACCCCACTACAGGGTGTGGTGTGTGCTCCTACCTCCAGACTGATCGGTCTCAGTCTCACTCATCCCATGAGAACCGTTCCTCAGGCCCATGCCGTTGAGCCTCTTCACTTGGCCGACAGCCCCCAGCACATGGCCTGGTAGGGCTGCCATGACCTCTGCCTCGGTCACTACCTCTTCTGGGGCTTGGGGCAGACCACCCTCCCCCTCAGACATCCCTGACACCTGGATCAGATCCTCCCGGCTCTCCCTGCTCTGCTGGTCCTCACTACTGACCCCATCCTCAGAGTGGCACGTACTACAGGCCGAGTCCTCTGCCACCATCACCCCGTCATCTCCCTTCAGTTTGTCCAGGTTGCTAGGCATGCCCCTCACTTCTTCCCTCCCCTCCTGCGAGGATGCTGTTGCCCAGGGGTTACTCAGTGCTTTCGCTGTCCCCATTTGCTCCCATGCCGGGGCGGGCGGGCAACCATTGGGCATCCCTTCTTCCTGCTGCTCTCTCCACTCTGTCTCAGCGTGGCTTATTGGGGAGGGCCCTTCCTCCATGTTCCTTGTGAGTGGCTCTTGCTCAGAGCATGGCCTCCCATTGGCCAGTGGGGTGCTTCTGAAGCTGTGCTCGGTGGCGGATTGACCGAGCCAGGTCTCTGGACAGGAGGTAACACTGAGGACCTCCTGGGTGGCTGCAGAGATGACCTCAGTGATCAGACCTGCTGCCAGGTACTCCAGCTCCTCAGTGCTGCCAGGTGCCCCTTTCTCTTGCTGGTGGCCTTGGGCTGGGGAGGCCAGAGTACTGGTGATGACGGCATGGTAGCCCTGCAATGATGTGGGGGTCTCTGGAAAGAGAGGTTCATGTATGACTACTTTCAGAGCCCGGGCCGGCATCTCAGCTGAGATGACAGGCGAGGAGGGCAGCTCATCTTTGGTACTGCTGGAGGGGACCGGGAGCGAATCTTTAGCCACTAGCTGCACCAGCAGATTCTGGGTGAAGGCCACTGCTGCCTCATGGGCTGCTGCCACCTCTCCCTCTGGATCGGGCCTCTCTGCATTCGTCAGGTCTGCTGCTATGGAGGAACTAGTCGTGGCATGGGCCTTCTGGGAGAGTACAAGTGCTTCTGATGCTGTGGAGATGGCCTCCTTCACTGGAGCAGGGACCTGCTCGGTAACCGTTGATTTCACCGGCACTGTAACCAAGGCAATGGTGGCTGGCGGGCTCTGCACAGTGGCCCAGTGTTCTCCCAGGGGGCCCGAGCTCTCCTCCCTGGTCTGTGTTGGTAAAGGCGAGGTTGGGGGAGAACTGCTCCTGGATGTCTGTCGGCAGCTATCTACACCAGGGTCTGTAACTGCGCTGGCTCTGTCTGGGTGGTGAGAGGCCCTCTCTGTAGGTGAACAGGATGTACTCTGTACCTCTACTGCCTCGGCCTTAATGGCCGGGATGTGAATCTGTGCTACGACATCCTGTTCTGTTGACCGTTGCTCTTTGGCCTTGGATGGTCTGACTCTGCTGCTGGCTGTTCTCTCTCTACAGCTGCTGGTTGTGGGGGTAGTGCAGGGGGACACTGTCCCTTTCTCTACCAGGCCGTTGCTGCCCTCACTGAGAGCCGGGGACGTCAGCAGGCCCATGGCCGCTGCTCCCTCTTCGCTGTCGTGGTTGGTGATTCGCTCTTTCTTGCGTGAGATGTACCACCACCAGCCTATAAGCGCCAGCACTCCAGGCAGTGTGTACGGGACAATAGACCGGAACCTCAGTGGCATCTCCTCAGGACCCTAGCAACTACACCTGTATGTGGAGGGAGAGAGAGAGTGAGAAAGGCAGAGGTTAGCTTATTGGAGGGAGATATGTGCATCTTTCACTTTCACTCATTTTGAGATCAGGACTATAATGTTAAATAGGATATTAAGTTACGACAAACTGGCTAACATTTTGAATAGCCTAAGGGTCTTGTTTGACACTTAGCCCCAAAAAGTATCTCTGGGTATTATGATAGTGTAAAGACTATAGCAAGTACACTATAGCACTGTAGTGTGTACATGTGTAATCACACCCACTAGAAGGGTGTGCGAGTGGCAAATCGATTCAAAAGGTTTCAGCCCTGTTCACACAGCTCTGACAATAAGAACGTCACTGGGAGAACAACATGTGATGATCATAAGGAAACTGTCCTATGATAGCTAAAAATACTGGACAAAAAGGCTTTAAAGAAATAAATACTTTAGAAACTATCATGGTTGTTAACAGGTGCGAGCAGAGCTTCAAAGAAACGACAGTAATGAAACCTGATGAGGCGTTACTCCTGAGAAAAGGCCTAGACTAACAAATGACTTAGTCAAGTAGTGACGTCATTCATGCCAAAAAATCTCTCACACCACCACACCCACTTGATGAGCTACACAATGCTTTTGGATGCATACGACACTGACACAGAACTTTTGTCAACAGCTCCTGGTGAACAAAGTCACAGCGGCCTGAACATAATATACTCCTTTTGACATGAATGAACATACACATGCCTGTAAAAGCCCGATAGCGGACATTGGTCACGCCACGGTTTTCTATTGCCTCATTGAGAAACGTTCAAACACAGAGACATTCCCATTCCTGTGGCTTGAAGTAATATTTGTTTCTACTTCTGAACTAAACCAAGCTGCAACACAAAGACCTAGTTCCTAGCAGGAGAAGCAGCTGTGCCACCATCAGGGCTAATGTTTAACCTCCCTGTACCTACTGGGCATGCCCAGCTCCTCCACTGCTGATTGGTCGAAGCACTCAATGTTAAAAAAGGAAGTCCGTGCATGCCTTTCCTTAACAGACCCAGACTGTAGAAGGAAGGAATGCATCACAGGGGTGACTCCTTCAGCTGCCCCCCCTCCCCTCTTCTTCCTTCTCCCAGCCTACTAGGGTGTGTGACGGCTAGGCTTCCACTGCCCCTTAGCAAGCACCAATACACACAGCAGGCACATACACAGGAGCCAGGTCTGGGTCAACATGAACCTGGACTTTAAACTCTATGGCCCGGAACGTGCAGAACACTGTGAAGCTGGAACTGACAAAGCCAGTGTCAGTCTGCACTGTACAGGTAGGGTACATGAAAGGTCACATTCACAGAGTGGCTGTGTGTGAGGAGACGCTAATCACTGCGGTTTTAACCATAGTTCAGTTCCTTCATACCCCACAACTGAGGAGGACTTGACTTTCCAATGAGCAGAAACTTGTCCCATTGATATTAGCCATTTGCTTAGGCAATGGTTTGAAAATGAGGACCTTCCAGGGCCATTTGTATGAGTCCATTACATATTTAACCTGTTCAAAGGACAACAGCACACAGCAGAGGGCAGCAGAAGCAACACACTAATGACTTCCTAGAAACTTCCACACCTGGCAATACGGAAGACGTGAGAACCTCAACGAGCCTCTTGTTTTACAGAGCTTATGCACCTATAAGAGGCTCCGAGATGAATGACATGGGATTAGGAGAGGTGAATTGTGGGCCGCCCTAACACCCACCCAAGTAAAGGTATTGATGTGCAGGGAAAAACAGGTAGGCTTCAAATGCCTCCAGAGAAACCAAGATTGGGTCATTTTCAGTAGGGCAGAGATCAAAAACAAGGGTTTCTTATTAGACAAGTTCACCAATGAAGCGTTTACACCGGCAGTCCATTTCTGATAATTTCCCCACTAATAGGTATTTTGACCAATCTCACATAGGATATTGCTCAGATCTGATCAGTCAAAAGACCAAATAGTGGGACACATGTTTTGGGCTGCCTGTGTCAACGCAGCCTTAGCACCTCCACATTTCAAAACCTGTTCTCCCGATTCGCCATGAGCCAGTAGTTTATCAAAACAGAGCATCGGTGCATGATCCACAGTGAATGGCAAGGTGCATGGACCTGGTTAGTAAATTATACATCCCTTGCTGTCCATTTCAGTGTCCATAAGGAAATTAAATAAATTATGTAGCCTTATCTTATATAATTACCATATATCCAAACTATTGTAGTATGCTTCTTTGGCTAACTAAAAACCTTGTGTAGGCTGAAAAACACAGTGCCATCATCAGTCCTCTTTCACCTTTCTAACAAATGTATGCATTCTAAAAACATTATACAACATCTAAACTAGCAGACTGGAGACAAAGCCAGCCACAAAAACAATTTGCTTCATTATATTTTGACGTGAGGGGCTTTCCAGAATTCCAATGGTGGATTCCTGTAGGCGGGATAGAGTAGGGCAGTGATGTGGGGGGAGCAGGAGTCACTGGGACTTCATGGTTGAAGGACAGGGATTAGATCGGGGTCAATCAGATAGCATTAGTCACACAGCGCAAGACTGGCAGGACCACCCCCTCCCTGTCCCAGAGCAGCCCCACCACCACTATGACACCACCTTGCCCAGTTGTGGCTTCTTAAGCATCCCTATATAACCAGCTAACCGTAACATCTGCCCCCAGGGTAGACAAAAACAAACATGTCACCGTCATATATCCAGGCTGTAACACAACCGGCTGTGATTGGGAGTCACATAAGGCCAAGTAGTCCGGGTTTGGCCGGTGAATGCAGTCATTGTCAATAAGAATTTGTTCTTAATTGACTTGCCTAGTTAAAAGGTTACATTTTAAAATGTAAAAACTAGGTGGCCTGCACAGCACAACAGTTCTCTCAATTAAACTGGGTAGAAAAGCAGAAGCAGAAAGCTTTAGGAGTTTCACATTGATATGTATAGGATTTTCTGATCAAATGTTGGATGGAAGACATTGGATTGAAGGTCTAATATCATAGAAATTAACGAACGGTGGCATTATATGATATTAAGATGCATTTTAAGAATATTGTGCTGGAGAGTGTTATTTAACTGAATAGATTGCAAGTTGCAAGACTCTTCATCACAACACCAACGGAGTTTATAACTTGAGCAACCATCAGATTGATAAGGCAGAGCAGAGGAAACCTATCCCTGGCAGTTGTGCATTTGAGGCTAGCCCCACACCAGTTTCCCTGTTCCAGCCTTGTCAAAACAATGTCTGGATTTATAATGACATTCAATGATTTCCCTCATCCTGAATAGCCAATGTAGTCAGCACCATTTAACTTAAAATGGACTGATTAATAACCATGACAACAGTATTCGTCTAATACTAACCACCAACATGGTGGAAGATATCTAATGTGAATGAAACAGTAAACTGATCAGGGCTACGTCAGTTTTGCACAAGGCCAAATAGGGGCATCTTGCGGAGTAAGGCTTTAGTAAAATACACACACCACACTATAAAATCATACGACGTTGGATTAGGCAACGTGCTGGAACTAGTATCACTTTATATGCTGGACCTCAAGGCTGGTTCATCATAGATTCCTCTAGTTATGCAGACTAGTTTAACAAGCGAGACCCTACTGAAGGTCCATGACACCTTGCTAGCTAAAGACGCACCCGACTCCTTTTTAACTAATTTATCACCTGATTTACCTAACCAAAAGCACATCTCAACAGGTAGTCCAGGTATCCTCATGACATGGCACTAGACAGGTGGGCCTTTCCTCTTTAGTGGTCTATTGATCCTCTATAGTTCGTACAAGCTGGATGCTGATGACAGAGTGCACCCATCAGACCAACTCCTTCAAGTTTGCAGTTGTGTCTAAAAAAAACACTATTCTGCTCAAAACATATTTTGGTGTACCATTACGCATGTACATTACTGTATCTATACTGGATATTGTTTTTCAAAAGGAAAAGTTCAAAAGTCGCTAGAGTACATTAAAAAAATCCTGTGTGTCATGAGTTGTTCTGACATTCACCTTCGACAAGGTTAGAATAAACAACGCCCACTACACAAAGTTAGTCCAGTCGCCTAATGAAAGGATTTGGTCACTATCTTTCTCTGCGCACACTCGCCATGTGTGCGTGTTTCACTCCACCGCCTGCATAGGCATGCCTACTTACTGGAGACTCGAAATAATCAAGCTGCGCTGCTGTACGACCTTGGAGGTAGATAAGGGAAGGGTCACTCGGTATTTGCTTTACATGTTACAAACCATACAATGCGCTGAGCACGAGCAGTTATTACACAGCGATGCTGCATTGGGAATACGAGGCAACCTTGTAAAAGACCTACGATTATAATGCTTCTCGCCCAGTCGAGAGCTTTCTAGTCCTCAACTGTAAGCAATCCTACGAGGAGAATTAATCCCATAGCAGTTTACACAAATGTGATGGAGAATACAGTATTTACATTACAGTTCCATTGTACACTGACTGTGTCCTATAAAACCGGGCCTCAATTAACGTTTCAGGGAATATTTGATGGTTGATTGAGCAGGCTATATTTGCGTCGACGTTATTGGGCTTCAGAAATAGCCTATGCACCGCTACTTGACAGCCTATAGCAAATACTTGTCATTCCAGAGCAGAGACTGACAAATGGCAAAGTTTCGAGGCTCCCAGTGCTTGTGCAATAGCTGCATAAGGGCAGAGTGTTTGGGCTAGGTAACTTGCTAGCTTTGACCTACACCGAGTGTGATAAAAGCATGGTAGGCCGCAACGCATGATGATTTGCAATGTATGTTTGCCGGGTAGCCCAACACTATTGTAACAATAAACACCATTTAAAACGAGTTAAATCACAATGACTTTAAATGATTTAACCAAACACGATATATTCGAGATCTTGGCGAAACAGTGCATTTATGTGCCTAATTAATTTAAGCATTAGGCTACGGTTAGCCATTTTCGTTGAGTCTGAACTCTGACACTTCATTCACAATGTTACTGCGAGGCACGCGGCAAACTGTTCCGCTACCGTAACATTTAAATTGTGTCCTGGCAGTCGAGTAGATCGTGACCAAACGTCGCATATATTGTGCATTATGATATTGTAGTAGTCATGTAGGTTAGCCTGGCAATGCTAGGCTAACTCTGCAGCGTGGGCCTCGAAACGTTCGTTAGCTTGCTAGCTGGACATCGTGGATAACCACCTTGTTTGTTAGCAATTAACATGATCCGTCCAAGCAAACTCATGGACACAAAATTGTGATTTATATGTTGAGTACATTGTCATTTTAGGACGCCGAATAAACTACATAGTTCGATGTCTACGTGCAACATGTATTCAATGACAAGGGCTTCAGGGCTGCACATTTCTAGAATGATACATTTGTAACTAATTTAGCGAAACGACGACTGTTCCATTTATTGTAATGAAACACTTTGTAGTGTAAAATTGTAGCCAACTGGCATAACAACTCTAGATTGTTACATTGATGTAGCTAACCAGGCTACATATCAAACTGACATCTTCTGTGGGTCTCCGGCTGTCAATTTTACATTAGCAGCCCAGGACAATACTTACAGTATACAAGCGTCCTCCGCGCCGCCACGGTGAATTAAAGTATCGTGATATAAACGTACGTATTCCGGGCCCGACTCAATCCCAACGTGTGCCCCCCTACACTGTCTCTCTTTCTCTATCCTCCCCACGTGTTGACTATCCAAGCACTAGACTCTAAAAACAGACCTAACAGCTGATCAAACCTCGCGATAATGATGCAGAAGGGCGATGACAAGAGACGGTAGTCTCGCGGGGTCATGCAGATGCAGTGTAGTTTTATTGTAACTAAGGACACAATTATCTCTGAGTAGTTCTTTAACTAAATATCCTTTCACATGAAACTGACTTCCTCGCTGTACATGGCCTCTGTCTCATTGGACATGGGGAGAAGTCCAGAGGCTGCTGAGGGGTGGACGGCTCATAAATGTCTGGAACGGAGTAAAGGAATGGAATCAAACACATGGAAACCATGTAGTTGATACCATTCCACTGATTCCGCTACAGCCATTACCAAGAGCCCGTCCTCCCCAAACAAGGAGCCACCAACCTGTGGGAGAATCTCAATGACACCCTCCTTGCGTCCTCTCCTCGCCTCCTCAAAAACCATTGGATGAGAAAGCTAGAAGTCCCTCCCCTCTGAACTTTTACTTCAATGAGGAGGGGAGGAGGAGTACGCAATTGTGATTGTCCCATAGGCATAGGTTGTCCTCGGCATAGTATATTTAGTTCATGAGCACTTCTCCTACCCATAACTTCAGATTGTGTAAAAAAAATAAAATCATGGCTTTTAATAAGTAGTGCTAAACTTTTATTACTAACACTGGAATAATTAGGTGTATTTTTCACACATTATACAGCAACTTACTGCTTTACAAAAAAGCTAAATTATACAATATCACACATTTACAGTGTAGGAAATAAACGTTTTTTTTTTTTTTTTTTAATTGTACAGAAAATATTTACAGAGTTGAACATTCCGCTTAAAAAAAACATCCACCAACACTCTAGAGACAAAGATGTTGCACATCAATAAAAATGCCACATTTGAGGATATTTAACTCCACAAAACCCTTCACTGTGAATCAGAATAGCGCATGTCAACCACTCATTAGAGTCTATGGTTACTCACAATATATGTCCTTGTCATCCCGATGGACACCAAGTGGCCATCCTAGATCCTGAAGGCAGCTATTAAAAACTGACATGTTCTTCTGACAGTTACTCTGTTGATGAATTCACCCAAACTATTTGTCCTGACAGTTGTCTAATCTTAGTGGTCACAGGGATTCAAAAACAATGCATACATACACCTTGATATTTAATTGAGTAAATTGCATGTTGCTGACAGGTGTATAAAATCGAGCGCATAGCCATACAATCTCCATAGACAAACATTGGCAGTAGAATGGCCTCAATGAATAGCTCAGTGACGTTCAACGTGGCACCGTCATAGGAGGCCACCTTTCCAACAAGACAGTTCGTCAAATTGCTGTCCTGCCAGAGTTGCCCCGGTCAACTGTAAGTGCTGTTATTGTGAAGTGGAAAGGTCTAGGAGCAACAACAGCTCAGCCGCAAAGTGGTAGGCCACAAGCTCACAGAACGGGACCGTCGAGTGTTGAAGCGCATAGCGTGGTTGCAACACTCCCTACCGAATTCCAAACTGCCTCTGGAAGCAACGTCAGCACAATAACTTTTTGTTGGAAGCTTCATGAAATAGGTTTCCATGGCCGAGCAGTCACACATAAGCCTAAGATCACCATGCACAATGCCAAGCGTCGGCTGGAGTGGTCTAAAGCTTGCCGCATTGTACTCTGGAGCAGTGGAAACGTGTTCTTTGGAGGGATGAATCACGCTTCACCATCTGGCAGTCCGAAGGACAAATCTGGGTTTGGAGGATGCCAGCAGAACGCTACCTGCCTGAATGCATCGTGCCAACTGGAAAGTTTGATTGAGGAGGAATAATGGTCTGGGGCTGTTTTTCATGGTTTGGGCTAGGCCCCTTAGTTCCAGTGAAGGGAAATCTTAACGCTACAGCATACTAGACATTCTAGACAATTCTGTGCTTCCAACTTTGTGGCAACAGTTTGGGGAAGGCCCTTCTCTGTTCCAAAATGACAATGTCCCCGTGGTTTGTCAAAAATCGGTGTGGAACAATTTGACTGGCCTGCGCAGAGCCCTGACCTCAACCCCAACGAACACCTTTGGGATGAATTGAAACAGACTGCGAGCCAGGCCTAATTGCCCAACATCAGTGCCCGACCTCACTAATGCTTGTGGTTGAATGGAAGCAAGTCCCCACAGCAATGTTCCAACATCTAGTGGAAAGCCTTCCCAGAAGAGCAGAGGCTTTTATAGCACCAACTCCATATTAATGGCCCATGACTTTGGAATGAGATGTTCAACGAGCAGGTGTCCACATACTTTTGGTCATGTAGTGTATATTTCAGTTTTCCCTTTACAAATATAGTCAGTAACACTTGAAGTCCTGTCTCCTCCTTTCCTCATTCACTCCTTTGTTCAATTCAAACAGTTTCCATGGGTGGTAAACCACACCTGCATCCTTCATAAATATATTCAGGGGACATTTGAAATAAAAAAAACAACAGGAGTACAACTAAGGCTATTCCACAGAAATGGCTGGAAACAATTTGGCCAAATGTATGGGTCAATAACTTAAATTAGAATGGTACGCACTCACATATTTAACTGTGTCCAATCTTTTCTGAAGTGGCATACAGGGACTCAGGTATGACTTTCTGGAGTGGTACACAGGGACTCAGGTATGACTTTCTGGAGTGGTACACAGGGACTCAGGTATGACTTTCTGGAGTGGTACACAGGGACTCAGGTATGACTTTCTGGAGTGGTACACAGGGACTCAGGTATGACTTTCTGGAGTGGTACACAGGGACTCAGGTATGACTTTCTGGAGTGGTACACAGGGACTCAGGTATGACTTTCTGGAGTGGTACACAGGGACTGAGTTATGACTTTCTGGAGTGGTACACAGGGACTCAGGTATGACTTTCTGGAGTGGTACACAGGGACTCAGGTATGACTTTCTGGAGTGGTACACAGGGACTCAGGTATGACTTTCTGGAGTGGTACACAGGGACTCAGGTATGACTTTCTGAAGTGGCATACAGGGCTTCAGGTATGACTTTCTGAAGTGGCATACAGGGCTTCAGGTATGACTTTCTGGAGTGGTACACAGGGACTCAGGTATGACTTTCTGGAGTGGTACACAGGGACTGAGTTATGACTTTCTGAAGAGGTACACAGGGACTCAGGTATGACTTTCTGAAGAGGTACACAGGGACTCAGGTATGACTTTCTGGAGTGGTACACAGGGACTCAGGTATGACTTTCTGGAGTGGTACACAGAGACTCAGGTATGACTTTCTGAAGAGGTACACAGGGACTCAGGTATGACTTTCTGAAGAGGTACACAGAGACTCAGGTATGACTTTCTGAAGAGGTACACAGGGACTGAGTTATGACTTTCTGGAGTGGTACACAGGGACTCAGGTATGACTTTCTGGAGTGGTACACAGGGACTCAGGTATGACTTTCTGGAGTGGTACACAGGGACTCAGGTATGACTTTCTGAAGTGGCATACAGGGCTTCAGGTATGACTTTCTAAAGTGGCATACAGGGCTTCAGGTATGACTTTCTGGAGTGGTACACAGGGACTCAGGTATGACTTTCTGGAGTGGTACACAGGGACTCAGGTATGACTTTCTGGAGTGGTACACAGAGACTCAGGTATGACTTTCTGAAGAGGTACACAGGGACTCAGGTATGACTTTCTGAAGAGGTACACAGGGACTCAGGTATTAGAGGTAAACCAACTGGGAAGAAAGCCAACTGGCACTTTCATCTAAAGCACCATGCATTGATATATATGGGAGATTTGCATGCACAAATCTCAAGTAAGGATTGGGCCCTTTCCTTTGAGAGGATGATCCTGTGGAAGCTGAAGTGCCATATGGGGACATTAATTTGTCACAATGACATTTAAACACAACATGTAGTGAAGTGGGAAACCAAATACAAAGAATCCTCCTTCCCATAGTGCAAGCTAGTCTTTCGTGCGGTGTTCCTGCATCTGCTGCAAGAGCGTCTGGGATTGAGGTCCTGTCCCAATGACTTAAGTAACCACCGTTCCAAACATCTACCCCTCCATGTCTGCAGATCCAAAGGGTCTGGAATGCAGATGGGTATATGCAGTGTAATGGTGGAACTTCCACCATATAGCATCTACCTTATGGATCTGCACAAATGGAAAGGTTAGGATGAAGGGGAAGTGAGTGAATGAGGCTGGTACTTTACAGGAGGAACAACAACCTTCAGACAACAAACATTTACCTCACTACCTTTCATTTGGCGATAGGAGAAAATTCATAGGTAGACTTCCTTCAACCAGAGAAAGAGACACCCATGTGCGTGAACAGGAAATCAGGAGAACATATTGGCATCTTATCAAACCAGAACTTCAAAACGATCAATTCTGTAATATGTATCACACATTTATTTTAAATTTAACCTTTAACTTAAATTGAACCTTTATTTAACTTTTTTTTGTTAATGCTTTACTTTTTTATTTCACCTTTAACCTAAATTGAACCTTTAACTAAACAAATTAACTTATTTAACCTTTATTTAAGAATAATCTTAGACAGGTGGTAGATTTAAATATTGTGATCAATGTCATGACAATTTAAGTATTCACATAGTTGCTATTAGTGATGGGGTTTGGCAATTTTTGTGCACATTACTTAATTTTCCTAGTCACGGTCGGAACTGTAAACGAATCCAAATTCAATATAGAGAAAACATGATACAACTCAATAAAGGCCTTTCAATATTTACAAGGTTGCGTAGTCTTATCTAGTGTCTTGAAATTCATATTCTTGCATGGCAAACGTTTCAAAAGGAATAACTTCAATATTTAGTGAGGACTATCCATCTGTACAGGTTAAATACTTCCAGGCAGCAGGGTATTATTGGTGATTGTACATTTGACTATCATGACATACAGTTAACGAGCAGCTCTACAGAGCAGCTCTACAGAGCAGCTCTACAGAGAGTCAACATAATAGTCGATGATTAGTACCTGTTCTTTTCCACAAGAAAGGCTTCACTTTATTTCACACATAATTATTCACATCGGAAAACCCTGACGAAGGCACACCATGGATAAAACAACCCAATTATTATTATTAGGACTAGTTATATAATGTATATCCTTTCTGTACATCTATATACATACATATGTACACAACTGGGAAGAATCAAAATGATAATGTGTGTCCAAATCCAGGTTTCAAGACTGTGGATTGAAGGTTTTGCTAACAGCATGATTATCCATCCATTGGTTGGTAATTTGAGCTACCCTGCATAGATGGAAGTGGAGAATGGCTGCTGCAGCCTTGCTGTGTGAAGGCGGTAGTGGGGTTGTTTTGGAGTAGACCGTGGGGTTGGAGCGGAGGCAAGAGGCTGTCCTTCAGTATACAGGTCCAAAATCGTCCATTTCTTTTCCTCCCCTGGGCACGATGATGTCATAATGGTCCAACAAGGACGCCCACATTGATTCGCCCAGTCATCTTCCTATGTCACACAATGCAGCACTCACCAAACATCATGTTGTCCAGTTCTTACACTGAATACATTATATATGGACCTGGATTCATTGACAATTCAATAGCTTATTTCAGTCACCTTGACAGTTTCAGTCCTTTTAATGGCTAAAAATACATTTTTAAAACCGGGACCACATTTCTGTACGTGAATAACAACTTAATCCATCCGAAGCCATCTCTCGTGTTGCAACACTCCAGACGCAAGACAAACAAAGGAGAACACAGAGACGCATGCAACTACTTCCCCAATACAACACTGATCCTCATCATAAAAACACCAAAACAAAAAGGGTAAAAAGAGGAGTGCAGCAAGATGTGTTGCATGGTGGGCCTTTGGATGGCTATTGTTCTCTCCATCTCTCACTCTCTTCCTATCTCTTTGTCTCATACCATCTTATTGACGCAAGGCCTCTTGAAGCTACCTGCGCTGCGCTGTTTCTGCACCTGACTGGCAGAGCCATGGCGGGTCCGTCCACTGGTGGAGAGAGCCGCACTGGGGGAGAGCTGCACATTCTCTTTATCCACGCCTGGACAGAGGAAAGAAGAGAAGAGAGCGGGAAGAAGAGAAGGGAGGGGAGAGTCATTCGTAGTCAGTCACTCAGATTCAATACCACTGTTGAACAGCAGACGGCGCTGTGCCATAGCTTTGGTATAAAACTAAAGGCATAATCTCACCCTGAATGAACTCATCTCCAGCTTCCACTACATTGTCAGACAGAGCACAATTTACCCTCTAAAAAGCCTTTTATTGTTGAATGGGGATTCTGCCCCAGCTCCTTACTCCTTTCTTACAACCACACCAGCACAAACAACACGATTACCAATGGATTACTCTTTGCTTGGCAGTGGGTGGCAGACTTTAAATTGCTATTCTGGCACTGGGTACAGTTAGTGGGTCTCTCCCTTTTCACATTGGATTAGTTATTTTTTTACTGAAGGGGATGAGTTTGCATGACCTCGGGGGTCACAAGGTCAAAGAGCAAGAGTACCTGGGAGGAGGAGATGTGGCGCAAAAACAGCTGACTTAGAGCAAGGCAGAGAGGCTTCACAGAGAGAAAGATAGAAACAAGAATTAATGTCCACAGCAACTAAGGACAAAGATGAGAAACACATTAAAACAAGGGTAACAGAACAAAAATAGGGAGAGAATGAGAGTCAAATACACTGAATGAAAAAATGAACAACAGACATGGGCCTTCAGCATTGACATGAAGCAATGAAGAGATTTCAAATCAGGTGGTTTTCGGATTAAATAGTTTTTAGATACAGACAGTTGAAAAGTAACCAGAAACAGAGTAATGCAATAACGGGTGGCATTTCTATTTGTATTTTATTTATTTATTTTATTTTCTAGGGGTGGTGTTTTAAATGGCATGAATAACTATATTAAAGGCTACTAAGAATTAAATGTATATATTTTTTTGTGGAAAGGCTAACAAAATATTGCATCTACTTCAGCAATATAGTACAAATACATAGCACTAATAACAAAAACACTGGTATTAGCTAGGTGATTCTAAAAGCTAGCAGCTAGCATAGTGAGAACAGCAGACAGAAATGGACACGTGATGGGAGCTACCACTGTTTGCAAACTACAGACTTGGCTGGGTATAGCGTTAGGAGCCCCAGGGAGGCTCTATGGTTGTGATTTGTACCAGACGTTTTGGGTGGCGTCGTCTCGTCCGACGGCTCGGGCTGGGACAGAGTTGGGGACCGTCTAGACTACACCAGCACACCACAGCAAGTAGAGCATGATGGGGAGGTTACACAGACCAGACCCAGAAAGAGAGTGGAAATGTCTGAAATGTTTGATGGTGCCTTTCCTCCCCCTGCATATTTCAAACACAATACATTTCAGCAAGTCATTTTGTTGTTTTTGGCAATAGTTAAAATGTCGCAGAGCTTTTCTGACATCTTGAAACGTGATATCTTTCACGCACAGCAGCAGCATCCTCAAATTGTGCGAAGAGCTCTAAGCATCAGTTTGGGATGTAGAGAAAGCTAGCGGGACACCTAGAAATAACCCACAGCAACAGCACCTACACACTTTGCTTGCTTCGAGATACTCTACAGAACACCTTACATTTGTAGGACTCAGCCTTCATCATAAGTATGATGTTAGTTGTGTATTTGTGTGTCTGCCGGTATGGATAAGTGGTGTGTTCCAGGGGTGCTGGTCTCCAGTTGACTATATTGTATTGTGTCCACGTGTGTATACTCTGCTAACCTGGGGAGTGCTGCGAGGTGGCCAGGGAGGTCATGGAGTTGGAGAGGTTGAGGTTCGCGGTGATGCTGAGCTGGCTCTGGGTGACGGGGGGGTAGGGCGAGGTGGGGGTACGGAGCTGCTCCTCGCTCCTCTCCTCCTCTGTACCAGGCAGGTAGCGGTCAATCAAGGCCTCCAGGAACTTCACAATCAGCTCAGCGTAGTCTGGGATCTGAGTTTGCTGCTGGTTTGACATGGGATGGAGAAAGGAGGAGGGGGGTAGAGAAAAGGAGATGGATAATGTCAGGTAGAATAGAGAGAGTGAGTATGAGAGGAACACAGGCCAACAAGTATCAGTCTAACCATCTTAAGTCTCCTTGAGCTAAATCACAGGAGACATTGATCCTCAGCCTTTGGCCAGGCTTGAATACGTTGTTTCCTGACTGACTTTCCCGCAAACAAGCTGATGGCAAATGGCACCTTTTGTTTGTTGGAGGAAAGTGAAGCGAGGGATAATGGGTACACAGTGAAAGCAGAGTGAGTCTAAGAGCCCCTACAAGCTTCAAAGGGCCACGTACAGTATTCTGTAGTGATGGGGCGGATCAATACAGTTTCATATAGGGATATTTCTGCAGCAGACATATGGTGAGCAATATGTTTGGAACATCAAATTGCAATAAAATCACAGTATCGAATAGCAATACATATCATATTGGCACCTAAGTATCGTGAAGTTTCGGACAACTCCAAACCCTAGTATTCTGCCCTCTGAGGAGTAAAAATAGGCAGACTAGGTACAGTGACCGAACAGTTCTGCATTTGATATAATACACAGTCATTTAGCAGACGCTTTGATCCAAGCTGATTCACAATCAACATGTATTATGTGGGGCCCCATTCTGAAACCAGACCTACAACTCTGGTGTTGCTAACACTACAGAACCATCAGAGCTAGAAGCATCCCCTTGTTCCTGCTTGGCCTATTTACTCAGAACCATCATAAAGGGAAACTGAGGTGGCCAGAGGGGAGACTGGGGAAGGGGGGGTAGAGAGAGAGGAGGATTTCCAATAAATCTTGGGGCAATCGGCAGGCTCCCTGGCAAGGCAGTAACTGCTTACTGGGGCCGAATTCTTCCAGCACGGCCGCACTGCCTTGGGGAGAATGAAAGGGAAATATGAGGGCAATGAATCATACCTTTGAGAAGGGTCCGGCAAACCTCCAAAGTCCGTTGAAGCCGAAGCCTGTGTGTGGGAGAGAGAAAGTAATGGAGGGAGGAAGGTATCATTGGCAATGTTATACTGCTAAAGAAGAAAACACTACATAACAGTCAGGGGAGAGGGAGGGGGCAGAGAGAGAGGAGAGAGAGAAAGGGACGGGGCAGAGGGAGATGAAGGATGAGAGTTGAGCGGTAGAGAAGGAGATGGGGACAGAGAGAAAAACAGAGTGAGAGAGACAGAGAAAGGGAGGGAGGCAGGAGAGATGGAGGGTGAGAGACGAGAGAGGTAGAGAAGGAGATAGGGACAGAGAGACAGAGATAGACAGAGTGAGAGAGACTCAGTGAGCATAGCCTTGTTATTGAGAAAGGCCGCCGTAGGCAGACCTGGCTCTCAAGAGAAGACAGGCTATGTGCACACTGCCCACAAAATGAGGTGGAAACTGAGCTTCCTAACCTCCTTCCAAGTGTATGACCACATATTTCCCTCAGATTACACAGACCCACAAAAAATTGAAAACAAACCCAATTTTGATAAACTCACATATATATTGGGTGAAATACAACAGTGTGCCATCACAGCAGCAATATTTGTGACATGTTGCCACAAGGGCAACCAGTGAAGAGCAAACGCCATTTTATATAAAACCCATATTTATGATTATTTATTTTCCCTTTTGCACTTTAACTTTTTGCACATAATATGACATTTGAAATGTCTTTATTCTTTTGGAACTTCTGTGAGTGTAATGTTTACTGTTCATTGGCAATGTTAACAAACAGTATCTACGCATTCAAGGGTTTTTCTTTATTTTTACTATTTTATACATTGTAGAATAATAGTGAAGACATCAAAACTATGAAATAACACATATGGAATCATGTAGTAAACAAAAAGGTGTTAAACAAATATATATTTTACATTTGAGATTCTTCAAAGTAGCCACCCTTTGCCTTGATGACAGCTTTGCACACTCTTGACATTCTCTCAACCAGCTTCACCTTTATTGCTTTTTCACCAGTCTTGAAGGAGTTCCCACATATGCTGAGCACTTGTTGGCTGCCTTTCCTTCACTCTGCGGTCCAACTCATCCCAAACCATCTCAATTGGTTTGGGACGGCAGGTAGCCTAGTGGTTAGAGTATCGGGCCAGTAACTGAAAGGTTGCAAGATCGAATCCCCAAGCTGACAAGGTAAAAATCTGTCGTTCTGCCCCTGAACAAGGCAGTTAACACACTGTTCCTAGGCTGTTATTGTAAATAAGATTTTGTTCTTAACTGACTTGCCTAGATAAATAAAGGTAATTTAAAAAAAAAAAAATTATAAATAAAAATTGGGTTGAGGTCAGGTAATTGTGGAGGCCAGGTCATCTGCTGCAGCACTCCATCACTCTCCTTCTTGGTCAAATAGCCCTTACACAGCCTGGAGGTGTGTCGGGTCATTGTCCTATTGAAAAACAAATGATAGTCCCATTAAGCGCAAACCAGAAGGGATGGCATATCGCTGCAGAATGCTGTGTTAGCTCTGCTGGTTAAGTGTCCTTAGAATTCTAAACAAATAACTGACAGTGTCACCAGCAAAGCACCCCCACACCATCACACATCCTCCTCCATGCTTCATGGTGGGAACCACAGATGCAGAGATCATACGTTGACCTACTCTGCGTCTCACAAAGACACAGCGATTGGAACCAAAAATCAAAAATTTGGACTCATCAGACCAAAGGACAGATCTAATGTCCATTGCTTGTGTTTCTTGGCCCAAGCAAGTCCGTTCTTCTTATCGGTGTCCTTTAGTAGTGGTTTCGTGGCAGCAATCCGACCATGAAGGCCTGATTCACACAGTCTCCTCTGAACAATTGATGTTGAGATGTGTCCGTTACTTGAACTCTGTGAAGCATTTATTTGGGCTGCAATTTCTGAGGCTGGTAACTAATGAACTTATCCTCTGCAGCAGAGGTAACTCTGGGTCTTCCTTTCCTGTGGCGGTCCTCATGAGAGCCAGTTTAATCATAGCGTTTGATGGTTTTTGCGACTGCACTTGAAGACACTTTAAAAGTTCTTAAAATTTCTGGATTGACTGACCTTCATGCCTTGAAGTAATGATGGACTGTCATTTTTCTTTGTTTATTTGAGCTGTTCTTTCCATAATATGGACTTGGACTTTTACCAAATAGGGCTGTCTTCTGAATACCACCCCTACCATGTCACAACACAACTGATGGGCTCAAACGCATTAAGTAAAGCACACCTGTTAATTGAAATGCATTCCAGGTAACTACCTCATGAAGCTGGTTGAGAGAATACCAAGAGTGTGCAAAGTTGCCATCAAGGCAAAGGGTGGCTACTTTGAAGAATCTCAAATGTAAAACATATTTTGATTTGTTTAACACTTTCTTGGTTACTACATAATTCCATGTGTGTTATTACATACTTTTGATGTCTTCACTATTATTCTGCAATGTATAAAATAGTAAAAATAAAGAAAAACCCTGGAATGAGTAGGTGTGTCCAAACTTTTGACTGGTACTGTATGTTTCCCATGCCAATAAAGCCCCTTGAATTTGAATTGAGAGAGAGAGAGGACAGAGAGAAAGGGAGGGGCAGAGAGAGATGAAGGATGGGAGATGAGGTCGAGGAGGTGATAGGGACTGAGATAGACAGAGAGAGAGATGGGTAGAGCAGGCCTGTAGATAAATGTACATACTCTGTAGATAGGAGGGTTGGTATTGTGGAGGAGACTCTTCATGGTAAACTACACTCTGAATGATGCCATGCACTGGGTTCAGCAGGTTGGTATCCTGGCACATAGACAGCAGCGTGTTGATCTTAGAGTCCAGCAGGTTGTGGCTGAGGAGAGGAAACACATTAAGATCAACATCGGCTAGGTAGGTAGGCCACAATCATTAGACACCACACTCCGCATCACCCTTTCCCAGTGCCCTTGTCAACACATATCATGACAGGACTCTAACACACTGGTGAATAACTAGGCCTCATACGAGACAGTTACAAGTTAAACTATATTTTGAAGCTGTGACATTTTGTTGGTAGAGAGAGTGCTACTTCAACTGAAACTACAAACAACCGCCCACATATAACGTATGCATGTGTGGGCTAAAGACTTTCTGACTCACAGGGACTCCACTATTAACCCCTAAAAGAAACTGAACCCAAAATACATCTCTAGCTAGGTCAACCACACTACAACTCCCAGGATGAATTTGGGGCAGGACAGGCCCCTTCTCAGAAGGGGCCTCTCAGTGGTCTTTCCTCAAAAAACAACCACCGTGGGCCAAAACCGAGAGATATCCAACTTTCAAGCTCTCAAATCATTTCCCAAAGTTCTCTCAATTCTCTAGATTTGCTTCTGGAAAAAGTAGGGCTTAGGCTATGTATTTGGTTTTGCCTGGGAGATTATCGGGCATGTTAACTTACACGACGGGAAAGACCTTAGGGAAGACGACGCTAGCTTCAGCTAGATACTCATACAGGATCCTCTGGTCAAAGTCGTCTGTGGTGTACTTGACCTGGGTGGCCTTGGACAGAGAAACGGAGAGCATGCGTTTACAGACTGAACCAGTTATATACAGTAGAAGGCTGTAAGCTATGTTGCTGCCTCCCTATGTGCATTCATGATGACTAATTGGACCGTAGCAGTAACTAGTGGTCCACCCAGTCTGTTACATATACAGTACCAGTCAAAAGTTTGGACACACCTACTCATTTGTGTTTTTCTTTATTTTTTAAACTGGTTAAGAGAATGCCAAGAGTGTGCAAAGCTGTCATCAAGGCAAAGGATGGCTACTTTGAAGCATCTCAAATACAAAATATATTTTAATTTGTTTAACACTTTTTTGTTTACTACATGATTCCATGTGTTATTTCATAGTTTTGATGTCTTCACTATTATTCTACAATGTAAAACCCTTGAATGAGTAGGTGTATCCAGACTGTTGACTGTTACATATTGTTTGCTTATTTTATTACCGCTTTATAAAAGTACTTCTTATGTTATTACCCGCTTAATAAGTACTTATTATTTTATCATCCACTTTATAAGTACTTCTTATTTTATTACCCACTTTATAAAAGTACTTCTTATTTTATTACCCGCTTTTATAAAAGTACTTCTTATGTTATTACCCGCTTAATAAGTACTTCTTATTTTATCATCCGCTTTATAAGTACTTCTTATTTTATTACCCACTTTATAAATACTTCTTATTTTATTACCTGCTTTATAAGTACTTATTTTATTACCCGCTTTATTACCCACTAGCACAAGCATTTCGCTACACTCGCATTAACATCTGCTAACCATGTTTATGTGGCAAATAAAATTTGATAGGTACTTCTTATTTTATTACCCACTTTATAAGTACTTCTTATTTTGCCAGGTGTGAGTTTCTGTGTGTGTGTGTGTGTGTTCTTCCACTCACCAGCACAGTCAGCAGCAGGGCCTGGACTTTGGGGTCAGTCAGCACCTCCTCGTCCAGTAGTACGTTGGACTCTGTCACAGACACCTTGCGGAGGTGGGAGTGACCCATTCTTTGGCTGTCTATCTCGTAGGCGTTCTCGGCCACACACCTCACCTTAGGCGGGGTGGTTACGCCAGACTCCGTCTCTGGTCTCTTTGGTGCTTTGGAGTCGGATATCAAGTGATCAAAACTCTTCCTGTAGTCTGGAGAAATACACCACAGACAGACAGTGTCGAGGTAATGATTGAAGAGGGTGAGGAGAGGGTCTAGGGAATAAGGTTGTGAGTGGTGACATGGGATGTCTATCTTACATCAGCTGTTTATTTCTTGAGATGTAACTCACACTGTAGTCAATGTTGCCAGATCATAGTCAGCATGACCAGGGCTTCCAAGCATACACAGTATAAACCCAATAAAACGGCTTGCATGATACACCTCTGGCGCAGCAGTATAAATATATATTTTTTAATTTAACCTTTAACTACAGTGGCAAGAAAAAGTATGTGAACCCTTTGGAATTACCTGCAGTTCTGAATAAATTGGTCATCAAATTTGATCTGATCTTTATCGAAGTCACAACAATAGATAGTGTGCTTAAACTAATAACACACAAATTGTATTTTTCTTGTCTATACTGAATACATAACTTAAACATTCACAGTGTAGGTTGGAAGAAGTATGTGAACCCCTAGGCTAATGAAGCTAATTGGAGTCAGGAGTCAGCTAACCTGGAGTCCAATCAATGAGACGAGATTGGAGATGTTGGTTAGAGCTGCCCTGCCCTATAAAAAACACTCACAAAATGTGAGTTTGCTATTCACAAGAAGCATTGCCTGATGTGAACCATGCCTCGAACAAAAGAGATCTCAGAAGACCTAAGATTAAGAATTGTTGACTTGCATAAAGCTGGAAAAGGTTACAAAAGTATCTCTAAAAGCCTTTATGTTCATTAGTCCACAGTAAGACAAATTGCCTATAAATGGAGTAAGTTCAGCACTGTTGCTACTCTCCCTAGGAGTGGCCGTCCTGCAAAGATGACCGCAAGAGCACAGCGCAGAATGCTCAATGAGGTTGAGAAGAATCCTAGAGTGTCAGCTGAAGACTTACATAAATCTCTGGAACATGCTAACATCTCTGTTGACGAGTCTACGATACGTAAAACACTAAACAAGAATGGTGTTCATGGGAGGACACCACGGAAGAAGCCACTGCTGTCCAAAAAAAACATTGCTGCAAGTCTGAAGTTCGCAAAAGTGCACCTGCTGGCAAAATATTCTGTGGACAGATGAAACTACAGTTGAGTTGTTTAGAAGGAAGACAACACTATGTGTGGAGAAAAAAAAGACACAGCACACCAACATCAAAACCTCATCCCAACTGTAAAGTATGGTGGAGGGAGCATCATGGTTTGGGGCTGCTTTGCTGCCTCAAGGCCTGGGCAGCTTGCAATCAGATGGAAAAATGAATTTGCAAGTTTATCAATACATTTTGCAGGAGAATGCTAGGCTATCTGTCCGCCAATTGAAGCTCAATAGAAGTTGGGTGATGCAAAAGGACAACGACCCAAAACACAGAAGGAAATCAACAACAGAATGGTTTCAACAGAAGAAAATGCGCCTTCTGGAGTGGCCCAGTCAGAGTCCTGACCTCAACCTGATTGAGATGCTGTGGCATGACCTCAAGAGAGCAGTTCACACCAGACATCCCAAGAATATTGCTGAACTGAAACAGTTAAAAGGAATGGTCCAAAATGGTTGAGGTTATTGCTGCCAAAGGAGGGTCAACCAGTTATTAAATCCAAGGGTTCACATACTTTTCCCACCCTGCATTGTGAATGTTTACACTGTGTGTTCAATAAAGACATTAAAACGTATAATTGTTTGTGTGTTATTCGTTTCAGAAGACTGTGTTTGTCTATTGTTGTGACCTAGACGAAGATCAGATCAAATTTTATTACCAATGTTTTATGTAGAAATCCAGGTATTTCCAAAGAGTTCACATACTTTTTCTTGTTACTCTAGGCAAGACAGTTAGAAAACGTTTGTATTTACAATGACGGCCTACCCAGGCCAAACCCGGACGACGATGGGCCAATTGTGCGTCGCCCTATGGGCCTCCCAATCACAGCGCGATGTCATACAGCCTGGATTCGAACCAAGGACTGTAGTGACGCCTCTTGCACTGAGATGCAGTGCCTTAGACCACTGCGCCACTCGGGAGCCCAAAAAACACTGCTAAGGGGAACTCTTAGCATTAACAGTGTTGTTTAGCAGCAACGTTAGTTACCCAGCAGCTTCTTGGTGTTGGCATGGGAGGCCTGGCCCATGTCCAGGCTCATGGACTTGCGTGTACGGGGGCTGATCTGCCCCACCGTGGGGTAGTAGGCATTCAGATAGCGCTCTGACACCTTGGGAGACGCCCACGGCTGGCACTCTCTCAGTGTCCTGAGGGGAGGAGATGGGGGCCACAGGTAAGGATATAACTATTCAAGCTTGATTGTAAATATATTTACCAACAACATGTATTACAGAAAATGACTAACGCAACTTTGAAAAGATAAAACCTATTCAGGTTCTAAGTGTCTGATGTAGAGAGCGCCTCACCTGAAGCTGGGGTCAGTGTGGTGCAGAGAGTAGGTATCCATGGGAACGTTCTCCATGCCCATCTCAGACAGCAACAGAGACTTCCTGTGTTTTAGACTGCAGCGACTACGCACCTCCTCTGACACGGTGAGCAGGGCTGCACACACACATTCAGTCACACACCAGAGCAGGGTGAAAACCAATGATGGGATCATTGCAAAAACATTTATGAAGAGGCGACAATTCCTTATTTTACATGATAAAAAAAAACTAACATTAAAACAGAAAACAGAAAATTAACATTCCAAATAAAACAAGGACTGCTGCCCCCCCTCCCCCCTTCTTCTCCGTGGCTGATGTGAGTAAAACATTTAAACGTGTTAACCCTCGCCGAGTCCTCAGAGCATGCGCAGACCAGTTGGCTGGTGTGTTTACGGACATATTCAATCAATCCTTATCCCAGTCTGCTGTTCCCACATGCTTCAAGAGGGCCACCATTGTTCCTGTTCCCAAGAAAGCTAAGGTAACTGAACTAAATGACTATCGCCCCATTGCACTCACTTCTGTCATCATGAAGTGCTTTGAGAGACTAGTCAAGGATCATATCACCTCCACCCTACCGGCCACCCTAGACCCACTTCAATTTGCATACCCCCCCAACAGGTCCACAGACGACGCAATCGCCATCACACTGCCCTGTCCCATCTGGACAAGAGGAATACCTATGTAAGAAGGATGTTCATTGACTACAGCTCAGTCTTCAACACCATAGTACCCTCCAAGCTCATCCTCAAGCTGGAGGCCCTGGGTCTCAACCCCACCTTGTGCGATTGGGTCCTGGACTTTGACGGGCCGCCCCCAGGTGGTGAAGGTAGGAAACAACACTTCCACTACACTGATCCTCAACACTGGGGCCCCACAAGGGTGCATGCTCAGCCTTCTCCTGTACACCCTGTTCACCCATGACTGCGGGGCCATGCACGCCTCCAACTCAATCATCAAGTTTGCAGACGACACAACATTAGTGGGCTTGATTACCAACAACGACAAGACAGCCTACAGGGAGGAGGTGAGGGCACTCGGAGTGTGGTGTCAGGAAAACAACCTCTCACTCAACGTCAACAAAACAAAGGAGATGATCGTGGACTTCAGGAAACAGCAGAGGGAGCACCCCCCTATCCACATCGACGGGACAGGATTGGAGAAGGTGGAAAGTTTTAAGTTCCTCGGCGTATACATCACAGACAAACTGAAATGGTCCACACAGACAGTGTGGTGAAGAAGGCGCAACAGCACCGACACCACCCGAGGTCACAGGAAGGCCAAAAAGATCACCAAGGACATCAACCACCCGAGCCACTGCCTGTTCACACTGCTACCATCCAGAAGGCGAGGTCAGTACAGGAGCATCAAAGCTGGGACCGAGAGACTGAAAAACAGATTCTATCTCAAGGCCATCAGACAGCAATCACTAAACTCAGAGAGGCTGCTGCCTACATTGAGACCCCATCACTGGCCACTTTAATAAATGGATCACTAGTCACTTTATCCAATGCCACTCTAAATAATGACACTTTAATAATGTTTACATATCTTACATTACTCATATCACATGTACATACTGTATTTATACCATCTATTGCACCTTGCATATGCCGCTCAGCCATCGCTCATCCATATACTTACATGAACATATTCTCATTCACCCCTTTAGATTTGTGAGTATTAGGTAGTTGTTGGGGAATTGTTAGATATTATTGCACTGTCGGAACTAGAAGCACAAGCATTTCGCTACACTCGCATTAACATCTGCTAACCATGTGTATGTGTCCAATAAAATTTGAATTGATGAATAATAAAAAAAACTACAAGGTACAATACTACAATTTCAACAAATAAACCATTATATCAATATAAACTGCAATCCTCAATGAATACATTTAACACCACAGTCCTCAACTGACCTACCGGCACCAGGAAATCAAGATACAAGGAATTTTGCAGGTTATTCCAACAATGAGAGGCACAATATGACAGACCATCATATCTGTTTTACAAACATGTTTTTAAAGCAACACACTGCTTGCTATCCAAATAGCACATTGCAGATCCAGTGAGTTGACAGAGGTCTGGTTAGTCAACACAAAGTGTGGGTGAGTAGAGTCAGTGTATAGGAGACTGACTGGAACTGACCTGCCAGGTAGGCCACACTTTGGGTGTTGACCTCAAACTTGTCACAGTTGAGGTGTTTTCCGACCAAGGCCAGCAGCGTGTGGAGGATACGCACTGTCCGAGCCACCGTGGTGTGGGACGGGTGTCTGAAGCCTTCAAATAGACACACACACACAGAAGGAAAACAGAGTGGCACGTTAGTCATAGCCATACACCACTCCACTGCTAGCTTGGTACATTGTGACATGGCCATACACCACTCCACTGCTAGCTTGGTACATTGTGACATGGCCATACACCACTCCACTGCTAGCTTGGTACATTGTGACATGGCCATACACCACTCCACTGCTAGCTTGGTACATTGTGACATGGCCATACACCACTCCACTGCTAGCTTGGTACATTGTGACATGGCCATACACCACTCCACTGCTAGCTTGGTACATTGTGACATGGCCATACACCACTCCACTGCTAGCTTGGTACATTGTGACATGGCCATACACCACTCCACTGCTAGCTTGGTACATTGTGACATGGCCATATACAACTCCACTGCTAGCTTGGTACATTGTGACATAGCCATACACCACTCCACTGCTAGCTTGGTACATTTTAGCATGGCCACATTAATTCAACACGGTTAGCATTAAAACACATCAAGACCTACAGAGTACACAACATTAAATGCAGCTAGTGACAAGTAGACTACAGAGACAAGTGAAAACACCAACAACTGCTGCCAAGCTCTTTGTCACTGCAGGACAAGGGCACCTAGTCAATAGAGCCAGTTTGAGTCTCTGACAGTGGGGAAGACAGGTTTTCATCAGTGGCTCGGCAAGTCAGGCCAATGTCTTTCATCCATCTATTCTTTATCTAGCTAGATTAGACCCAAACAAATGACATCATTTCAAACATTTTATGAATGTTTACTTAAGCGACAGTGACAGAGAAGCTGCAGTTTATAGGATACTCACTACTGTCACAGGAATGGAAGCTGCTCTGGCTGAGACTCAGTCAGGTGCCCTGTGCCCTCTCCCTTACCTTTGAGCAGGTGTCCAACCAGTGCGAAGTTGAAGTTGGAGCTGAAGTTGAGGCCCACAAAGTGGTCCATCTGTTTACAATGCCACTCCAGAGGACGCCTGATCTCCATAAATACCTCCTCTGGACTCTTGATTTGGGGGAATGTAGAAACAAATAAATATGGTAATTTAGCAGATACTTCTTTACACATATTCAGCATATTAATAGTGTCAATATGTGATGAATATGTTGAATTGTCGTCTTTGAACCGAAAGTGAATATGTGTGTGTCTGTGGTTGCGGTGTGTAAATTATTTTATAACTGCCGGGTCAAAAATAACTGCCGGGTACATTCTTCCTAACCTGGTTGTGTACAGCTTTCATGGAAATATGAACAAAGGCAATGTTTCACCTTTTCTGATGTTGGGGTCCCTCTAGGAAAAGTAATTCAACTTCAAGTTGAACAAATATAATTTAGGGGGTTTTCTCTGCTGTTAAACATAGGTGGCGGGTCATTTTTAACCTTTAAGACAACACAAAGGTTAAAACGCTAATTGATCATTAGAAAACCCTTTCGCAATTATGTTAGCACAGCTGAAAATTGTTGTCCTGATTAAAGAAGCAATCAACTGGCCTTCTTTAGACTAGTTGAGTATCTGGAGCATCAGCATTGTGGGTTCGATTACAGGCTCAAAATGGCCAGAAATAAAGAACTTTCTCCTGAAACTCGTCAGTCTATTCTTGTTCTGAGAAATGAAGGCTATTCCATGCGAGAAATTGCCAAGAAACTGAAGATATCGTACAACGCTGTGTACTACTCCATAATAGAAAGAGTGGGAGGCCCGGTGCACAACTGAGCAAGAGGACAAGTACATTACAAGGATGCAAACTGGTGAGGGCCCAAAAAGGTGACACTTTTTTTGTTGTTGCACTGAAACATGTAATAAATCCCTGCTAGGAGGAATTACAGGTAAACTAATTCAACAACAAAGAACACGATCAGTCTCTGTGTGTAAAATAAAAAGTGGTTCATGTGAACCTAACGCACAGATAAAAAATGTATATGTTATTTGTTGCCTAGACTTTACACTAAAACAATACACTAATATTGCAGTTAGCCATGACAGCCTTTATAATAGAATGCTTGTTACCCTGACAGCCTTTATAATAGAATGCTTGTTACCATGACAGCCTTTATAATAGAATGCTTGTTACCATGACAGCCTTTATAATAGAATGCTTGTTACCATGACAGCCTTTATAATAGAATGCTTGTTACCATGACAGCCTTGATAATAGAATGCTTGTTACCATGACAGCCTTGATAATAGAATGCTTGTTACCATGACAGCCTTGATAATAGAATGCTTGTTACCATGACAGCCTTTATAATAGAATGATTGTTACCATGACAGCCTTTATAATAGAATGCATGTTACCATGACAGCCTTTATAATAGAATGCGTGTTACCATGACAGCCTTTATAATAGAACACTTGTTACCATGACAGCCTTTATAATAGAACACTTGTTACCATGACAGCCTTTATAATAGAACGCTTGTGACCACACACATCTAAATACTGCACTTGGGAAAATAACATCTTAAAGTAGAAATAGAATGAAACAGGCATTCTATTTTTGCTCTATTATAGTGGCCACTGTAGTAGACATCGATCAAGTGCACAAGGTGTGTGCAAAAATAACGTTCACTGAGTAAAACATTTTATAAGCGGCACTTGATCCCGGAATCCACTTGTTTAACAAGCAACGCCTCATTTTCACTTAATTCTCTCATTCTGAAAATTAACCACATACTGTAGAGGGAAACATGTGTTTAGTGGTTAGTTCATTAGCTAGTTAGTTCGTTAGCAAGTTAACTAGTTAACATTTCACACAGATTGCCAGGGTCCAGTACGCAACTAACGCATTATAACTAGAGTAACGGAAAGGAGCTATAGCGAATTGGTTAGGTTACTAACGTTAGCTCATCTGATGTTGTAACGTTAGCTGTCTAACTTTATTAGTAAGCTAATTTTCACACCATAAACTCAATTATTTGATCAGGTAAGTTGGCTAATGTTGCTTAACATTTCTCTGGCTAGCTAACGGAGAATTCTATCCAGCTAGCAAGATACTTAACAATGCTAACAATACTTTCTCCCTCACCCTCACACTTTCCAAATGCCAATTGTTTTTGATTACAGCTCATGAAGTACAGTTCATCACCTTCTCACCCCGTCTCCGTCGTCAGGCTTCTCACCTAACGTTACCTCTTCGTTATCGTTCAGGGGACGCGCTGGTGTAACTGGCAAGCTGCCTTTCCACTCTCTGCTGTCTTTCCAGAGTGCGCGCTGATGCTGTAACTAGCAAGTTGGTTGTCTCTTCTCTCTTCAGTCGCGCGCTGATGCTGTAACTAGCGAGTTGGTTGTCTCTTCAGTCGCGCGCTGATGCTGTAACTAGCAAGTTGGTTGTCTCTTCTCTCTTCAGTCGCGCGCTGATGCTGTAACTAGCGAGTTGGTTGTCTCTTCTCTCTTCAGTCGCGTGCTGTGCTGCATTCTGTTATGTGAACGATTGGCTGAGCCTTGGATACAGCCAGTATTGCTCCAAACGTGCATCACTCGTTCGCTTACAGCCAGTAGTGATCCAAAGCCCCCCCCCCTCACATTTCTCATCGGAGTTTGTTTGTCTTTGTGTGTGTGTGTGTCTGTGTGTGCCTGTGTGTGCCTGTGTGTGGGTGCCTGTCTGTCTGTCTGTGTGTGGGTGCATGTCTGTCTGTCTGTGTGTGGGTGCCTGTCTGTCTGTCTGTGTGTGGGTGCCTGTCTGTGTGTGGGTGCCTGTCTGTCTGTCTGTTTGTGGGTGCCTGTCTGTCTGTGTGTGTGTGTGTGTGTGTGTGTGTGTGTGTGTGTGTGTGTGTGTGTGTGTGTGTGTGTGTGTGTCCGGCTGTCTGTGTGTGTGTGTGTGTGTGTGTCTCTGTGTGTGTGTGTTTACGTGTGTCTGTATCTCTGTGTGTGTGTGTTTACGTGTGTCTGTATCTCTGTGTGTGTGTGTGTGTGTGTGTGTGTCTCTCTCTCTGTGTGTGTGTCTCTCTCTGTGTGTGTGTGTGTGTATGTATGTCTGTCTGTGTGTGTGTGTTTCCGTGTGTGTCTGTCTCTCTCTCTGTCTGTGTGTGTGTGGGTGTATGTCTGTCTGTCTGTCTGTGTGTGTGTCTCTCGGTGTGTGTGTGTTTCCGTGTGTGTCTGTCTCTCTGTGTGTGTGTGTGTGTGTGTGTGTGTGTGTGTCTCTGTGTGTGTGTCTCTGTGTGTGTGTGTGTGTGTGTGTGTGTGTGTGTGTGTGTGTGTGTGTGTGTGTGTGTGTGTGTGTGTGTGTGTCACCTTGTCATTGAAAACTCTCAGGCTGTCCAGAGTGTGTAGGTTCTGCTCTAGCAGGGCCGTCCCAGCAGAGTACAGGTTGACTTCATCCAGCTGCAGCACAGCCACAGCCACCCAGAACACTGCCTTGTGCATGGGGGAGTCCTGGAGAAACACGGGTTATAACCATCAGGTTACACACATTAAATACGGGAACAGCACTAAGCACATTAACAAAGAACAAATCTAGCCATGCTCCAATTCCAAATTGTTATTAAAAAACACGAACCAACAACTTACAGCTGGGTTCTTTATTTGAATAGTAGAACACAAGCATTTTGCTGCACCTGCGATAACATCTGCAATTCTGTGTATGTGACCAATACACTTTGATTTGACAAGCAGTAGACCACAGACGATCACATGATGTATTGCATGTGTTCTGTGTTTGCGGTTTGTATACCTTGTTGAGAAGGGGCTGCAGCTTAGTCAGAGCGATGACTGTGGCCTCAATCAACACCTGGCTGTTGTAGTTATCAGGTCCCTTTAAGCAGCTCTCCAGCCCCTGTGGAGGAAGAGAAGAGGCATTAGTAGAGAATGAACACCGGAGTGAAAGAGAGGTGGTGGGGTGAGAGAAAGAAAGAAAGGAAGGAGAGAGAGCAGGAGAGGGAGAAAGAGAGAGAGGAAGGAAATAAAGTGAGAGGGAGAGCGAGAGTAGCGGGGAAGAGATGAAGAGGGAGAGAGTATTTCATAGTATTCATTACGTTAGCTAGTGGATTAGAGGGTTGGTGCACTCACAAACACTCAGATCGCTGCATAATGCAGATAAGAGCCCACAGGCAGCCTGTACGGACTCAGCTAAGGAAAGGTAAAATACACTCAACACCACCCCTCAATGTGTGTGTGTGTGTGTGTGTGTGTGTCAATTCTGGAAGATGGAGTTGCTCATGCCAACTCCGCACTCCAACAGCCTGTGTGTGTGTGTGTAGACCCACCCGGTCTATGCTGAGCAGGGGGCTGGCCTTGCTGAGGATCCTGATGATCTGTTTGATCTGGCCGTGGGTCACCCTCTTACTGATGCAGCCAAACACCACCAGGGCTCTGGGCTGCAGGGACGGGTTGTACTGGAACGCAAACCTGGTGGACGACATAGGTGGCATTTGAGATGTGCACAAAAGAGTGTGTATATATATTCAGTGATAGTGGTGAAAATGAACAACATACTTCTGAGCCAGCTCGGTCCACTGGTCCAGCCACTTACACACTGAGATGTCCCTCATGCACGCCTTTCAGGAGAGAACACATTCAGTCAGACATTGGGATTTTGCATGTATTCTGGACATTAAACTGTATACATTAAGCACAATATATCAAGTAATGTGCGTGTCTCCCTCACCTCCATGATCTCCAGCAGGGCCTCAGTGACGGTCTCCAGGGAGGAGAGGGCGAAGGTCTCCCTCTCGTAGGAGCCGGGGGAGAAGGAGCGGTCGCGGTAGCTGGAGCGGAAGGCGATGACTGCAGCAGACTTGACCTTACTGATGCCAAACAGCAGGTAGAACTTAGGCAGGGAGAACTCTGTCAGGCTCAGCCTCAGGACCTGCTTGGTCTCCTCTGGAAGAGATCATGACAAGAGGAGAAGATGACTTGTTGCTCTTCTGAAAGAGAAACCCTGAATGCTGATATCTATAGCAAATAAAAAGAACACAGAAACATACCTCTATTGAAGCAGTTTCATGGTTCACTAAGTGCTGTGTTTACGTTAGGTCTCTCAATTACATCTTGAATGATCAGGGAATGTATGCCGTTAACTACAGATGGTATATAGTCTGCAGGGTAGATATGGTGTGCTTCCTCACCTCTGAAGTTGAGCTGGGAGCAGGTGCAGAGAGAGTGGATTATGTTGATGACCAGGCCGTGTGTGGAGGCGCGGAGGGACAGGGGTCCGGTGGCCACCAGCAGAGTGACCACGTGGAACAAGTAGGGCAGGTGAGCTGCTACGTCCAGAGAGTTGTTGAAGGACAACATCAGCATGTAACGGGCCAGGATGGCGATGTCATCCCACATCAGGTGCTGCTCCAGGGTGGGCGTGGGAGACAGGCACGTCTTATCGATGATCTTACACATCCGGCCAATCACCTGGTCAGATGGTGTGTGGAGATAACCAATCATTATGAGGTATTGAAAAGGTAGTCAGTGATATGACATCATATACTTTGTGTTTAGAGACAACTTTTTGCTTACTGATGATGTTAACATCAACAGAATGAATATCTGCCAAGGGCACCATCTGTTTGGGTTATTGTATTTTAAAATCAGTATCCCTAAACAAACTTCAGATGCATTTTTGGATGTTAGCATAATAGGAGGCAGAGAGAAGATGGCAGGGATTAGATGGGTAAGTCAAACATCATTGGCTCAAGCCTCGGGTGACAAATAGGCCAAAGGGACCAGACAAACTACCCTTTG
The DNA here is from genome assembly GCF_045679555.1 of Salvelinus alpinus. Taxonomy (NCBI): domain Eukaryota; kingdom Metazoa; phylum Chordata; class Actinopteri; order Salmoniformes; family Salmonidae; genus Salvelinus; species Salvelinus alpinus. Next base: position 28,571,184 of record NC_092106.1, on the reverse strand, counting down.
TCCCCAATAGCTGGCCTGTCATGACATCAGTATTGGCTGGGCTGGAACATGCCAACCAAACAATGCCCACCCTGATGGATCACGTGTACATTAAGACGACTATATCAGAACACACAAACCCTACAAATTACAAATCAAATGTGAAGCTTAAAGTCATTGATTAGTCACTTAAATAGATGTAAATGACTAAGATGGATGCTGTGATACTTCAACTAAAAGAGCACTGTGTTTACCGTTCCTTAGCAAAACATCTTCACAATGATCACCATTCACTGCCATGCTTTACAGTGTCTGCCTTAATAGGAGCGAGGGCCTGGCTTACTATTGTCTGCCTGGGCTCTGAGGGTTTGTGTGTTTCTATCTCAGTAAGAGGGACAATTGGGATAAACAGCTCACAGATGGACATTGAGTTGATGATTCGGTCAGTTTGGATTATGTAAGTGGAGAGAAGTCGTAACTAAACTAAATTGGTAAGTATTAATCAATTTAAATGTAAATGTTGTTTTTTGGAGGACATTTTAGATGAATACGTGTTGTCTGGGACAAAGTGTATCTTCATATCATACTAAAACGGTCTGCAAAATAATATTGATAACACAGGAATATGTCTTTGCTTAATCCAAAATTATGATTTCGAAAATCTCTCTTGGGACTGTTAGGCCGTGATTAATATTCTAACCGTTTTTTACTAAAGTTTACTTTGAGTTAGTGACATTGTGAAGTTTTTGAGAGGAAAGTGGCCTCCGACCAGAGGGTTCATTGAGGACAAGGACGTCATCCATGTTTGGATACAGGGCTTGACACGGGGGAGTACTTGCTGTGTTAGCATGAGACTGACACAGAGGAGTGTTCCCAGTGCAGGAACGCTAGCCTATCCATGTTACCCTGTCATTATTAACATGACAAGAACCTGTTAGCCATTTGTCCATTAAACTGTTGGCCCAGTTAGCATGTGTTAGCCTCATAAACTAGCTAAAAGTGTCGATACCCACCTTGCTGGAGACCAGTTTGACATTCCCTGAGGCCAGAGCCACAGCCGTGTCGGCCATGACCTCAGCCTTGATGGAGCCCAGGCCTCCTGTAGCGCTGGTCTTGATGAAGCTGTCCAACACCACGTCCAGCAGGTCCGTTATCTGAGGGCAGATGTCACAGGTCACATACAATCTGAGTTGCATTCAGTTGGGTTAAACGTTAGGGACTGTTCAGAAATAAATACATTATGTAGAATTGACAGGTCACAAAATCAGACACAAGGAACTGCCTTTCTCCCCACAGTGCTCACTTGTTCACCACCCCGAAAATATTTAAAAGAAATGGGTTGGGTGTGAAAGATACTCTACCATGAGTTCAGAACATATTGTTTGTTTTCTATGGAGATAGCTATATTCAGATGACTATATTGCAGTCATCTGAGACAAGCAATGAAACTTTTAGAACATAGATAATGATATTTAGGAAGAACACTTTCAATCCCAGAGTTGTCATTTCGATACCTTCAATGAAAAAAATAAAAAAATGTTTATATTGACAAACACTGGCTATGAGTCGGCATGTTGGATTCATAAACCATTCCCTGTGCCTATAAAAATGCAAAAGGTCCCACCCTATCTTCTACCTGACTGCCTCCCATCTCTGTCAGCCTACATTTCTGAGAAAGCCAACATGGGCAGTTTTTATTTGGTTGGAGAAATTTAACAGTACATTAAGCAAATGTGCACTCTAAGATAAGTGTTTGACTAAAATGTAACTAAGTGTCAAACAACTGGTATGTATGCATACGTGAGTGTTTGAGAGCGAGTGTGTGTGTGGCGACTCTCACCTGGCCGAGGCTGCCCCAGATCTTGGCCTGTATAGAGGGGTACATTTGCTTCTCGTTGATGGTCATGGTGATGAGCTTATCCAAGATGGCGCTGACACGCTGGCGCTTGGCGTCGTCATTGTGCTTACAGAACCTCACCAGGTTGAGCAGCCAGGGGGTCATGTACTCCAGACACAAGTGCTTCAGCTCAATACCTAAACACACACACACAGAATCAGAGGTTGGATAAAACCAGCTCCTCTGTTGTTGCTACAGTGTTGAGGGACAGAGGTTGGCTAACACCAGCTCCTCTGTTGTTGCTACAGTGTTGAGGGACAGAGGTTGGATAACACCAGCTCCTCTGTTGTTGCTACAGTGTTGAGGAACAGAGGTTGGATAACACCAGCTCCTCTGTTGTTGCTAGTGTTGAGGAACAGAGGTTGGATAACACCAGCTCCTCTGTTGTTGCTACAGTGTTGAGGAACAGAGGTTGGATAACACCAGCTCCTCTGTTGTTGCTACAGTGTTGAGGGACAGAGGTTGAATAACACCAGCTCCTCTGTTGTTGCTACAGTGTTGAGGAACAGAGGTTGGCTAACACCAGCTCCTCTGTTGTTGCTACAGTGTTGAGGGACAGAGGTTGGATAACACCAGCTCCTCTGTTGTTGCTACAGTGTTGAGGGACAGAGGTTGGATAACACCAGCTCCTCTGTAGTTGCTACAGTGTTGAGGGACAGAGGTTGGATAACACCAGCTCCTCTGTTGTTGCTACAGTGTTGAGGGACAGAGGTTGGATAACACCAGCTCCTCTGTTGTTGCTACAGTGTTGAGGGACAGAGGTTGGATAACACCAGCTCCTCTGTTGTTGCTACAGTGTTGAGGGACAGAGGTTGAATAACACCAGCTCCTCTGTTGTTGCTACAGTGTTGAGGAACAGAGGTTGGATAAAACCAGCTCCTCTGTTGTTGCTACAGTGTTGAGGAACAGAGGTTGGATAAAACCAGCTCCTCTGTTGTTGCTACAGTGTTGAGGGACAGAGGTTGAATAACACCAGCTCCTCTGTTGTTGCTACAGTGTTGAGGGACAGAGGTTGGATAACACCAGCTCCTCTGTTGTTGCTACAGTGTTGAGGGACAGAGGTTGAATAAAACCAGCTCCTCTGTTGTTGCTACAGTGTTGAGGGACAGAGGTTGGATAACACCAGCTCCTCTGTAGTTGCTACAGTGTTGAGGGACAGAGGTTGGATAACACCAGCTCCTCTGTTGTTGCTACAGTGTTGAGGGACAGAGGTTGAATAACACCAGCTCCTCTGTTGTTGCTACAGTGTTGAGGAACAGAGGTTGGATAAAACCAGCTCCTCTGTTGTTGCTACAGTGTTGAGGGACAGAGGTTGGATAACACCAGCTCCTCTGTAGTTGCTACAGTGTTGAGGGACAGAGGTTGGATAACACCAGCTCCTCTGTATTTGCTACAGTGTTGAGGGACAGAGGTTGGATAACACCAGCTCCTCTGTAGTTGCTACAGTGCTGAGGGACAGAGGTTGGATAACACCAGCTCCTCTGTTGTTGCTACAGTGTTGAGGAACAGAGGTTGGATAAAACCAGCTCCTCTGTTGTTGCTACAGTGTTGAGGGACAGAGGTTGGCTAACACCAGCTCCTCTGTTGTTGCTACAGTGTTGAGGGACAGAGGTTGGATAACACCAGCTCCTCTGTTGTTGCTAGTGTTGAGGAACAGAGGTTGGATAACACCAGCTCCTCTGTTGTTGCTAGTGTTGAGGAACAGAGGTTGAATAAAACCAGCTCCTCTGTTGTTGCTACAGTGTTGAGGAACAGAGGTTGGCTAACACCAGCTCCTCTGTTGTTGCTAGTGTTGAGGGACAGAGGTTGAATAAAACCAGCTCCTCTGTTGTTGCTACAGTGTTGAGGAACAGAGGTTGGCTAACACCAGCTCCTCTGTTGTTGCTACAGTGTTGAGGGACAGAGGTTGGATAACACCAGCTCCTCTGTTGTTGCTACAGTGTTGAGGGACAGAGGTTGGATAACACCAGCTCCTCTGTAGTTGCTACAGTGTTGAGGGACAGAGGTTGGATAACACCAGCTCCTCTGTAGTTGCTACAGTGCTGAGGGACAGAGGTTGGATAACACCAGCTCCTCTGTTGTTGCTACAGTGTTGAGGAACAGAGGTTGGATAAAACCAGCTCCTCTGTTGTTGCTACAGTGTTGAGGGACAGAGGTTGGATAACACCAGCTCCTCTGTTGTTGCTAGTGTTGAGGAACAGAGGTTGGATAACACCAGCTCCTCTGTTGTTGCTACAGTGTTGAGGGACAGAGGTTGGATAACACCAGCTCCTCTGTTGTTGCTACAGTGTTGAGGAACAGAGGTTGGATAACACCAGCTCCTCTGTTGTTGCTACAGTGTTGAGGGACAGAGGTTGAATAACACCAGCTCCTCTGTTGTTGCTACAGTGTTGAGGGACAGAGGTTGGATAACACCAGCTCCTCTGTTGTTGCTACAGTGTTGAGGAACAGAGATTGGCGTGTGGATGACACCCACACTGAAAGCTCCAGAGCCACGGCTCAATGCACACTGATGGATAAGGCAATCAAACAGTTCCCCCACAAATGCATTTGTGTGTTGAGAGAAAGTAAGAGTTTCAGCCTGTAAAAGAGAAAGTGGGCGAGTGGGTGTGACTGAGAAAAGTGAGAACGAGTGAGAGGGCATCTTTTGGAATTCATTTCAGTCAATGCATTTGTGAGTATGTGTGTTTCTGTGCATTCATGTTCTAGACTCACTAGACTTGCTGAAGCCGGAAATGCACTCCTCCAGGAACTCCAGGGTGAGGTGTGGTTCGTTGGCGGCTAGCGTCTTGCTGATGGAGACTATGAAGAGGGTGTTGTTGGCAGGGATACACAGGCCTGAGGTCTCCAGCAGCTGGCCCTCGATCTTCAGGTTGAAGGTGCAGGTTAAGGCACACAGCAGGTTGTAGGCTGCAGACCTGTAGAGGGGACAGTTAGCTATTATATTCCATTTCCAATCAGGAAGTTGGTTAAAGAAGTTGTAAATCAATTGTTGTATTTAGCTACTGCTCATATTTAAGAGATCCCGCTACACCAAGACCTGCTCTGATTCACCCCCACCGAGATATCCACGGGACTACATTTCCCAGAATCCACTAGAGGCTAGAGTGTTTAGCCATGTTGAATGTCTGACCTGAGGCTGGGGTCGGAGCTGCCAAGGTTGAGCAGGGCGAGGTTCAGCAGGGTACCCGGCACATCTTTGGGCCTGATCTTGGTGTGCTGGGGGATGGAGTCTGGCTGTGACAGCTCCCAGCGCGTCCTGATGTGGATGATGGACTGGACGATGGCATCACACTCCTGGTGCATGAAGGTGAGGGGTGTGCCCTGGTTGGCCATGGTCAGGGTGAACTGGGTCTCGTCCACCAGGCAGATCTCCTCGACCTCAGAGGCATAGTACACATCGTTGAGGAACACGGACTGGCCCAGGACACGGGTACGCTCTGCTGACGTCACCTGGACGGCCGTGGAGCCCACCTGGGATAATGGGGAGGGTTGTTGTTGAGATAAAAGTGCGTACATGTCAACAATGACAACACAGACCAGCTGTCTCATGTTGCTACACACAGCAGGACTCAACAGCCAATCAATTCAACCTTCTACTTTCCCTTTGGCAACAAACTAATCTATATAAATTGATTGAGGCCCAGAGAAGTAAAAATCGTGATTTTCCTGTGTTATATATAAACTCAGCAAAAAAAGAAATGTCCTCTCACTGTCAACTGCATTTATTTTCAGCAAACTTAACATGTGTAAATATTTGTATGATCATAAGATTCAACAACTGAGACGTAAACTGAACAAGTTCCACAGACATGTGACGAACAGAAATGGAATAATGTGTCCCTGAACAAATGGGGGGTCAAAATCAAAAGTAACAGTCAATGCAGCTGGTGACAACACCAGATACTAAGTACTGCAGTGCATCTCCTCATGGACTGCACCAGATTTGCCAGTTCTTGCTGTGAGATGTTACCTCACTCTTCCACCAAGGTACCTGCTAGTTCCCGGACATTTCTGCGGGGAATGGCCCTAGCCCTCACCCTCCAATCCAACAGGTCCCAGACGTGCTCAATGGGATTGAGATCCAGGCTCTTTGCTGGCAATGGCAGAACACTGACATTACTGTCTTGTAGTAATTACGCACAGCGTTGAGATTGCCTGCAATGACAACAAGCTCAGTCCGATGATGCTGTGACACACCGCCCCAGACCATGACGGACCCTCCACCTCCAAATCTATCCTGCTCCAGAGTACAGGCCTCGGTGTAAAGCTCATGCCTTCGACAATAAAAGCGAATCCGACATCACCCCTGGTGAAACAAAACCGAGACTCATCAGTGAAGAGCACTTCTTGCCGGTCCTGTCTGGTCCAGCGACGGTGGGTTTGTGCCCATAGGCCACGTTGTTGTCAGTGATGTCTGGTGAAGACCTGCCTTACAACAGGCCTACAAGCCCTCAGTCCAGCCTCTCTCAGGCTATTGCGGACAGTCTGAGCACTGATGGAGGGATTGTGCGTTCCTGGTGTAACTCGGGCAGCTGTTGTTGCCATCCTGTACTTGTCCTGCAGGTGTGATGTTCGGATGTACCGATCTGTGCAGGTGTTGTTACACGTGGTCTGCCACTGCGAGGACAATCAGCTGTCCATCCTGTAGCGTTGTCTTAGGCATCTCACAGTACGGACATTGCAATTTATTGCCCTGGCCACATCTGCAGTCCTCATGCCTCCTTGCAGCATACCTAAGGCACGTTCACGCAGATGAGCAGGGACCTTGGCCGTCTTTCTTTTGGTGTTTTTCATTGTCAGTAGAAAGGCCTCTTTAGCGTCCTAAGTTTTCATAATTGTGTTCTTAATTACCTACCGTCTGTAAGCTGTTAGTGTCTTAACGACCGTTTCACAGGTGCATGTTAATTAATTGTTTATGGTTCATTGGACAAGCATGGGAAACAGTGTTTAAACCCTTTACAATAAAGATCTGGATTTTTACAAATTATCTTTGAAAGACCGGGTCCTGAAAAAGGAACGTTTCTTTTTTTGCTGAGTTTATAAAAATATGTATATTTCTACACTGAGGTTGGAATAACACTGTAAAATTGTGAAAATGATGAAGCCCTTTTAATGTAAGAGCTGTTTGAAAAGACTACCTGAAATTTCAGCCTGTTTTGTTGCGATGGAGATGTGACCTTACCATGCTGTAAATTAGTTCATAGACCAACAAGAGTTCCAAAACTCTGCCAATAATTTCAGTTGTTTTCCCCTGCCCACTTGGACCACTCCCAGACAGCTCTATCAAAATGAATGCTGAGAACTTGCCCTTCGCTAAGATTTTTTTTTGACAATATATATATATTTTTTAATTACTTTTACCCCTTTTCTTCCCAATTTTGTGGTATCCAATTGGTAGTTACAGTCTTGTCCCATCCCTGCAACTCCGGTAAGGACCCGGGAGAAGCGACGGTTGAGAGCCATGCGTCCTCCGAAACACGACCCTGTCAAGCTGCACTGCTTCTTGACACACTGCTTGCTTAACCCGGAAGCCAGCCTCACCAATGTGTCAGAGGTAACACAGTACAACTGGAGACCGAAGTTAGCTTGCAGGTGGTTAGCCCGCCACAAGGAGTCGCTATAGCGCGATGGGACAAGAACATCCCGGTCGGCCAAACCCTCCCCTAACCCGGACGACGCTGGGCCAATTATGCCCCGCCTCATGGGTCTCCCGGTCACAGCCGGCTGTTACACAGCCTTTGTAGTGACGCTTCAAGCACTGCCATGCAGCGCCTTAGATCACTGTGCCACTTGGGAGGCCCTTTTTGACCCTTTTAATTTAAAACAATCACAGTAAGGTACTTAATTGTACCCAGAAATTATTTGATAGAGATAAAAAAAAAACAGCTCCATTGGACCTTTGAGTAAACAATTCTCCCTGTTCCCACCTGCCCTTCATACTACCCAGTTCCCCATACCCTGTTGTCCCTGTAGGCCAGTTTGAAAGTTAGGGTTAATGCTAGGGTTACACAAGGACCACTGTGCTACTGACCTTGATGGAGACCTTGGTGTCCTTGTGGGCCAGTTTGAGGGCGTTGTGGAACACCTTGAGGTCCTCTTCCAGGGCCAGCGTGGCCGCTGGGAGTTTCTGCTGCTCTGCCTCTACGTGCTCCGCCAACCGTACCGGTGAGTCGATGAACTGCACCCGCTTGCTCCCCTTCAGGCCTGTCAGCAGCCTCTCATGGTATTTGGTGTACTCCCTCACCCATGTGTTGCAGTTGTACACGTAGACCGCCGTCACGTTCTTGTATGCGAAACCCGGGAACACCACAAACCACTTGGACAAGAAGTCTGTCTTGAAGCGGTTGCTGGGACCCACGTGGGTCAGGTCCACTATGATATCGTAGGGCTTGGCGTAGTAAGGCTTCAGGGTCAGCAGCACATGGTAGATTAGAAGATCTCCGTTGATCTGGCCTGTCTTAAACCTGCGGGAAAAGAAGGGAAAGAGAAGTTGATGGATAGGTCTGATGGAAGAGGTGGTGGTAGAAGTTGATGGATAGGTCTGATGGAAGAGGAGGTGGTAGATGTTGAGGATAGGTCTGATGGAAGAGGAGGTAGAAAGTGCACTTCTCTGTCAGCCAGGTCAACCTCTAAAAAGAAAGACCTTTACCGGTTAAATACATCCAAAAAGACACTGATATTTTCTGGTCTCTAATTTAGATAGAACAGTCTGACGGTGGAGTCATACAGTTAAAAATAGAAATTCATCCCATTCTGAAAGCACTTCATACACAATGTTTTTTTTTGTTACAGGCTCTTCTGAAATAGAGATCTGGTCTCAGCATAACCATGTCACAATAACAAAACAAAAAAGTGAATCAACTGCAGTATTATTAGTGTCATTTACTGGTAGCTGGCAATCTCGGACTGAATTGTAGGCCTAAACTACTTTACATACACCCTTCTCTGTCTCTTTCCTCTTGCAGCATGTGAGACATCTGTATGCTGTAGCGGTGGAGGTCCAAGGAGCCTAGAAATAACTAAGTCAGAAAAAGACCCGAGGGGGGATAGGAAGTGTGTGCATCTCAAGAGGCTTGGGTCGCAGCAGGTGCTTCCTCTGACAGACACACACGCCCACCCGCTCCTTATACTGACATCTTCCTAGTCCAGTTAACCTTGCCACTCTTGCTCTCTCTCACACAAGCGCTCTAAGGCTGTGCCCTTGCCCAGGTAAGAGATGCCCATACAATATCCAACATACATTGTATTAAAAAAGTAATGACCAAATAATGTGTTTTTGTGGTAAGCTTATTTTAGTGGACATCGCAATGATAACGACAAAACCGTGATTTGTAAAAAAATAACTAAAAAAGGTCTATCTTATTCTGACATGTATTGTATGTTTCACCTTCCTGAAAGGTATTGCATAGAACTAACTTGCTAGAAGTTATTATTTATGGTAAAGCAAGTGTATTGGTCTACTTCAGTAACACATTGACTGATTCATTTGGAGTAAATTGTACTGTGACAGTGAGTGAAAGACTTAACTGGGCTAGTTAGATATTTTTTTAATAAATCACATCTTGTTTTATCATGTTAATGATAATGGCAGGGAGAAGTCATCTTTTTTTATATAAATGAATAGATTTGCTAGACAGTTGTCCATTATTTTGACCTCCCCACATTATAATTGGAAGAGAAAGTGTAAACTATAACATAGCCCATTGCTAGAAAGGTAACTCCAAACACATTTTTACTAATAGCAGCTGCTTATCTGGTTAAACAAAGGTTAGACATGTGTTGGCAAAAATGTCCAAGTCAAGAAAGCCTACCAGCAGCCTATGTCAGAGACTCCAGTGAGTGTAATTTGCTCAATATTAGGAGTTGAGAAATAAAGTTATTAGAAAGATATTTCTAATATTTAGATATTCTCCTCTTTTTACAGTAAAAAACAAACAAACAAAAACAGCACCCTGCAATAACTCTGTGGACCTTAAGCATATGTAACTCACAATTTCTAGAATTATATTCAAACATTAACAAACTGTCACAATACAGAGACTGTTTGCTGGCATGAACAACAAAAGCTATTCTCTTCCTATCCTACCATTTCAGAGAAACTGAAGAATGGAAGGCTCCAGAATCTCTCTCCATCTTCTCTTCTTCCTTCTGATTGGACAAGCTTCACACACCAGCATTACTCAGCCTCAGACCACTAATGCCATATATCCAACTGACATAACCTCCATTATCCAAGAGGAAAACGACACCTCCAGCTCTCCCACAGAGGCCACCACGGGCTGCCTCATCAAGCCCCAGTTGGGCTTCATAGTGGTGACCTGCGCCGGGGGCCTGGTCCTATTTCTGCTCGTCTCTACTGTGGTCCTGGCCTCCCAGGTGTGCAGTCTTAGGCGCCAGGCCCGTGCCCCTCGCCCCGCCCGCAGTAACGTGGACCTGGTGAGTGGCGCGGGCTACTGGGACACGGAGCACTCTGAGGGGGGCATAGTGGGGCCCTGCGATACCAGTGTCATGTTGGAGGAGGTACGTGGGGATGGAGAAGAGGATGAAGAGCAGGGGGAAGAAGAGGAGGAGGAACGGGAGGAGGAGCAGGCAGAAGGGGTCAGGGGCCAAACGGGGGATGCGGGAACAACTGGCGAAATGGCCATGCAGATGCAGAGTTCCAGCTCCAGGGATTTGTGTCTGGAAATCCCCCAGGATCTAGAGAACATGCCCCTAGTGGTGTGAGTAGAGCATTGCATGCACTCCCTCTCCAGCCTCAGAGAGCCATGGCCTGGCTCGGAGCTGAACTTCACTCAGGCATAGATCAACAGGCCAGATCAGCTCCAGTCTTGTGCCTCAAGTCAAAACAAAGAGTATTTGTTATTTTTATAAGTACTCCAGCTATATGTAATCAATTTTAGGAGCTTTTACATATTTGCTTTGTAAACTGCATTAATCTGATGTAATTTGGAATGATTTTGTCTCAAATTGATTTCTATAGAGAACATTTGAATAGGCTGTTGGGAGCAGGAAGACATTCATTTGAAATTATGTGCTACGAACAGCACACTACTGCCAACTGCCCAAGTTAATTACACTTACTACGAAGGCTAAGGATCTTATCCAGAGTGACTTACAGGAGCAACTAGGGTAAAGTGCCTTGCACAAGGGCATATTGACAGATTAAAAACAGTGACCTTTCGGTTACTGGCTCAATGCTCTTAACTGCCCAATTCGATCATATTAGCAGTACACTATGCCAACTTCACATAATGGCAGAGGTACTGAGAATATTTGATTAACTAAGTGTAACAAAAGGGTATTAAGCTTACATAGAAAGTATATTTTGTTGAAGTCAAATTGAGATAATTAGTTTTGGACTGGTTGTAAACTCAACTACAATATGTAATAGAATGGAATCCCCGTCTCTATTGACACTGTTGGCTAAAAGATTCCTTCTCAGCAAACAAGCACTCAAACATTTTCTCCCATATATATAACTGAATGTGGTCGCTTCTCCCCAAGACATTAAATGTCAAACATTTTATAATTTTTGTTGTCCAATCTAAACTGTCCTGTCTACCTGTATTAAAAAATATAAGAATAAAACACACTCAAATATGCCAACATGCTAGCTCGTCAGATGTGAGTTCAGTTAAAATGATTACTTTCCACCAACTTGATGTGATTCCATGCACAAATACTATACCAAAGGTAAACTTTGAACATCTTGTTGCCATCAGTGGCTGGGCACAGAGATGGCATTGGGCCTGCCAAGCCGACTTGTTACATTATTAAGTCTCCCCCTCAACTTTCACGTGTCAGTCAAGCAGTCACAGAACTCCTAACTCTTTTGTTTCCACTCCTCTCTACTAAAAGTCTAACTTCTTTTCTCTTTTCTGTAAAAACACAATATTTGTTTAAATGCCACAACCCAAATAAATGGCAGTTTTGTGAACGTGTTAATGAATGGTAGTTTTGTGAACATGTGTTAATGAATGGCATTCTTGTTTTGAATCGATGGAGTAAGAACACAAGTGTTTAGACAACAGCTTCAGAAACGGTGGACCGCAATAAATACAGGGGGTTGGATGAGTACAACGACAGCAATGAAATAGATGTGAAGTTATTCCATTACTGTAAACAAACATCCTGGCACTAGTTTAATAGGTTATATTATTATTAGGACCAAGTGTTTTAATATAGTCAATTACAGAAGTGGATCTATCAGGAAAATAGCCCATTGGGGAGTTTAAAAAAACAATTGTTTAATTCATATAATTAACAAAATCTGTGCCCTAGATTAGGTTGACTGAAGTTGCTTTATGTTGACAAACTGTACTGAAGAACAAAGACCTGATGAAGAACCAAGGGTAAAGTCATACATTGCAATAAGGGATACTAGCTTTCACCTGGATTCACCAAGTCAGTCTACAGTGCATTCAGAAAGTATTCATACTCCTTTTCCCACATTTTATGTTACAGCCTCAATTTAAAATAGATTAAATTGAGATATTTTGTCATTGGCCGACACACAATACACCCCATGTGAAAGTGGAAATATTTTTGCTGATTTTTTACAAATTAATTAAAAATGAAACGCTGAAATGTCTTGTCAATAAGTATGGCGAAATGACCATGCAGATGCAGAGTTCCAGCTCCAGGGATTCGTGTCTGGAAGTACCACAGGATCTAGAGAACATGCCCCTAGTGAGGAAAGTGAAAAGCTGAAATGCCTTGAGTCAATAAGTATTCAACCCCTTTGTTATGGTAAGCTTAAATAAGTTCAGGAGTAAACATTTGCTTAACAAGTCACATTATAAGTGGAATGGACTCAATCTTTGTGCAATAATAGTGATTAACATGATTTTTGAATCACTACCTCATCTATGTACCCCACACATACAATTATCTGTACGGTCCCTCAGTCGAGCAGTGAATTTCAAAACAAAGTTGCCGGAGAGGAAGGAAAGTGTTTAAGGATTTCACCATGAGGCCAATGGTGACTTTAAAACAGTTATATAGTTTAATGGATGTGATAGGAGAAAACTGAGGATGGATCAACATCATTGTAGTTACTCCACAATATTAACCTTATTGGCAGAGTGAAAAGAAGGAAGCCTGTACAGAATACAAATACAAAAAAATATGCATCCTGTTTGCAACAAGCCACTAAAGTAATACTGCAAAAAACGAAGCAAAGCAATTCACTTTTTTTATCCGACATACAATGTGTTATGTTTGGGGCAAATCCAATACATTACTGAATACCACTCTACAGATTTTCAAGCACAGTGGTGGCTGCATCATGTTATGGGTATGCTTGTAATTGTTAAGGACTGAGGAGTTTTTCAGGACAAAAAAGCAATGGAATGTAGCTAAGCACAGGCAAAATCCTAGAGGAAAACCTGATTCAGTCTGCTTTTCACCAGACAGTGGGAGATGAATTCACCTCTCAGCAGGACAATAATCTAAAACGAGGCCAAATCTACATTGCAGTTGCTAACCAAGAAGACTGTGAATATTCCTGAGTGGCCGATCTTAGTTTTAACTTATATCTGCTAGAAAATCTATGGCAAGACTTGAAAATGGTGGTCATGTAATGATCAACAACCAATTTGAAAGAGCATTTCAAAATTGTAAAACAATTTTTAAAAGAATAAATGAGCAAATATTGTACAATCTAGGTGTGCAAAGCTCTTAAAAATGTATGGCTGTAACATAACAAAATCTAGAATAAGTCAAGAGGTATGAATACTTTCTGAAGGCACTGTATGTGATGGAAAGAGCAGGTGCCCTTAATGTTTTGTACATTCAGTATATAAACCTGAGCACATAACAAAAAAGTGGACTTTATATTGTTGGCATGTGAAAAAAAGGAGCGCAAAACTGAAGCATCAACCACAATCTACACAGAAAGACATGTTCAACAATTCAACTCAAAATAAACACGGTACGACCACCGCTCGTCTATGACACTACGTCTTGAACCTTTCATTTGGACCGCTGAGAAACATGCTGTGTTTAGTTTTATTTATTACTTCGATTGAAAGTTTTAAACCAATAGCACAAAGACACCAAACAAACACAACTGTATAATTGAACTGAATGAGTGGTAGCGACAACTGAACAATTTCCCATGTAACATGCTTCAGCAGCAAGACAACAAGGTGGCCAACTACTTTCACACCATCATTGCAGGAGTGATAGGTAACTATTTATTCAACAGAAACTTCCCAGGCCACAACATTCAGTACCATCAAACAAACTACAGTGGATTTGGAAAATATTCAGACCCCTTCCTTTTTCCACATTTTGTTACGTTACAGCCTAATTCTAAAATTGATCAAATACAATGCTTCCCTCATCAATCTACACACAATACCCCATAATGACAAAGCAAAAACAGATTATTAGAAATGCTTGCAAATATATATATATTTTTTTAAATGATTAAAAAGGAAATGCCTTATTTACATAAATATTCAGACCCTTTGCTATGACACTGGAACTTGAGCTCAGGTGCATCCTGTGTCCTTTGATCATTCTTGAGATGGTTCAACAACTTGATTGGAGTGATACATTCAATTGATTAGACATGATTTGGAAAGGCACACACACCTGTCTATATAAGGTCCCACAGTTGACAGTGCATGTCAGAGCAAAAACCAAGCCATGGGGTTGAAGGAATTGTACGTAGAGCTCAGAGACAGGATTGTGATGAGGCACAGATCTGGGGAAGGGTACCAAAACATTTCTGCAGCATTGAAGGTCACCAAAAACACAGTGGCCTCCATCATTCTTAAATGTTAGATCTTTGGAATCACCAAGAATCTTCCTAGAACTGGCTGCCCGGCCACACTGAGCATGTGGGGGAGAAGGGCCTTGGTAAGGGAGGTGACCAAGAACCCGAAGGTCACGCTGATCCCGATGGTCACTGACAGAGCGCAAGAGTTCCTCCGTGGCGATGGGAGAACATTCCAGAAGGACAACAATCTCTGCAGCACTTCACCAATTAGGTTTTTATGGTAATGTTGCCAGATGGAAGCCACTCCTCAGTAAGGCACGACAGCCCGCTTGGAGTTTGCCAAAATGCACCTCAAGACTCTTAGACCATGAGAAACAAGATTCTCTGGTCTGATGAAAACAAGATTGAACTCTTTGGCCAGAATGTCAAGCATCACGTCCATCCTGACGGTGAAGCACGGTGGTGGCCTCAGACTTGGGTAAAGGTTCAGATTCCAACAGTACAACGACTCTAAGCACACAGCCAAGACAACGCAGGAGTGGCTTCGGGACAAGTCTCTGAATGTCCGTGAGTGGCCCAGCCAGAGCCTGGACTTGAACCCGATCGATCATCTCTGGAGAGACCTGAAAAAGGCTATGCAGCAACATTCCCCATCCAACCTGACAGAGCTTGAAAGGATCTGCAGAGAAGAATGGGAGAATCTCCCCAAATACAGGTGTGCCAAGCTTGTAGCTTCATACCCAAGAAGATTTGAGGCTGTAAATCACTGCCTGTAAAGGGTTTGAATACTTATAAATACATATACATACATACATACATATACATACAGTTGAAGTCGAAAGTTTACATACACCTTAGCCAAATACATTTAAACTCAGTTTCATTATTACTGACATTTAATACTAGTAAGAATTCCCTGTCTTAGGTCAGTTAGGATCACAACTTTATTTTAAGAATGTGAAATGTCAGAATAAGAGAGAATGATTAATTTCAGCTTATTTGTTTCTTTCATCACATTCCCAATGGGTCAGAAGTTTACATACACTCAATTAGTATTTGGTAGCATTGCCATTAAATTGTTTAACTTAGGTCAAACACTTCGGGTAGCCTTCCACAAGCTTCCCCCAATAAGTTGGTTGAATTTTGGCCCATTACTCCTGACAGAGCTGGTGTAACTGAGTCAGGTTTGTAGGCCTCCTTGCTCGCACTCACTTTTTCAGTTCTGACCACAAATTTTCTGTAGGATTGAGGTCAGGGCTTTGTGATGGCCACTCCAATACCTTGACTTTGTTGTCCTTTGTTGATTTTGTTGTCCATTTTGCCACAACTTTGGAAGTATGCTTGGGGTCATTGTCCATTTGGAAGACCCATTTGCGACCATGCTTTAACTTCCTGACTGATGTCTTGAGATGTTGCTTCAAGATATCCACATAATTTTCCATCCTCATGATGCCATCTATTTTGTGAAGCACACCAGTCCCTCCTGCAGCAAAGCAGGTGTTCTTCGGCTTGCAAGCATGCCCCTTTTTCCGCAAAACATAGCGATGGTCATTATGGCCAAACAATTCCATTTTTGTTTCATCAGACCAGAGGACATTTCTCCAAAAAGTACGATCTTTGTTCCCATGTGCAGCTGCGAACCGGTCTGGCTTTTTCTATGGCGGATTTGGAGCAGTGGCTTCTTCCTTTCTGAGCGGCCTTTCAAGTTATGTTGATATAGGACTCGTTTTACTGTGGAAATATATACTTTTGTACCAGATTCCTCCAGCATCTTCACAAGGTCCTTTGCTGTTGTTCTGGGATTGATTTGCACTTTTTGCACCAAAGTACATTCATCTCTAGGAGACAGAACACGACTCCTTCCTGAGCGGTATGACATGTGCGTGGTCCCATGGTGTTTATACTTGCGTACTATTGTTTGTACAGATGAACGTGGTACCTTCAGGCGTTTGGAAATTGCTCCCAACGATGAACCAGACTTGTGGAGGTCTACAATTTCTTTTCTGAGGACTTGGCTGATTTCTTTTGATTTTCCCATGATGTCAAGCAAAGAGGAACTGAGTTTGAAGGTAGGCCTTGAAATACATCCACAGGTACTTCCAATTGACTCAGATGATGTCAGTTAGCCTATCAGAAGCTTCTAAAGCCATGACATAATTTTCTGGAATTTTCCTAGCTGTTTAAAGGCATGGTCAACTTAGTGTATGTAAACTTCTGACCCACTGGAATTGTGATACAGTGAATTATAAGTGAAATAATCTGTCTGTAAACAATTGTTGGAAAAATTACATGCACAAAGTAGATGTCCTAACCGACTTGCCAAAACCATAGTTTGTTAACAAGAAATTTGTGGAGTGGTTGAAAAACTAGTTTTAATGACTCCAACCAAAGTGTATGTAAACTTCCGACTTCAACTGTATACATATACATACATAAAGTCATCAAAAAAAGAAAAGTCCCTTTTTTCAGGACCGTCTTTCAAAGATAATTTGTAAAAATCCAAATACCTTCACAGATCTTCATTGTAAAGGGTTTAAACACTGTTTCCCAAGCTTGTTCAATGAACCATAAACAATTAATTAACATGCACCTGTGGAACGGTCGTTAAGACACTAACAGCTTACAGACGGTAGGCAATTGAGGTCACAAAAGAGGCCTTTCTACTGACACTGAAAAACACCAAAAGAAAGATGCCCAGGGTCCCTGCTCATCTGCGTGAACGTGCCTTAGGCATACTGCAAGGAGGCATGAGGACTGCAGATGTGGCCAGGGCAATAAATTGCAATGTCTGTACTGTGAGACACCTAAGATAGAACTACAGGGAGACAGGAAGGACAGCTGATCATCCTCGCAGTGGCAGACCACGTGTAACAACACCTGCACAGGATCGGTACATCCGAACATCAAACCTGGGGGACAAGTATAGGATGGCAACAACAACTGCCCGAGTTACACCAGGAACGCACAATCCCTCCATCAGTGCTCAGACTGTCCGCAATAGGCTGAGAGAGGCTGGACTGAGGGCTTGTAGGCCTGTTGTAAGGCAGGTCTTCACCAGACATCACTGACAACAACGTGGCCTATGGGCACAAACCCACCGTCGCTGGACCAGACAGGACTGGCAAAAAGTGCTCTTCCCTGACGAGTCGCGGTTTTGTTTCACCAGGGGTGATGTCGGATTCGCTTTTATTGTCGAAGGCATGAGCGTTACACCGAGGCCTATACTCTGGAGCGGGATCGATTTGGAGGTGGAGGGTCCGTCATGGTCTGGGGCGGTGTGTCACAGCATCATCGGACTGAGCTTGTTGTCATTGCAGGCAATCTCAACGCTGTGCGTTACAGGGAAGACATCCTCCTCCCTCATGTGGTACCCTTCCTGCAGGCTCATCCTGACATCACCCTCCAGCATGACAATGCCACTAGCCATACTGCTCGTTCTGTGTGTGATTCACTGCAGGACAGGAATGTCAGTGTTCTGCCATGGCCAGCGAAGAGCCCGGACCTCAATCCCATTGAGCCGTCTGGAACCTGCTGGATCTGAGAAATGTTCCGGAACTTGCAGGTGCCTTGGTGGAAGAGCGGGGTAACATCTCACAGCAAGAACTGGCAAATCTGGTGCAGTCCATGAGGAGGAGATGCACTGCAGTACTTAATACAGCTGGTGGCCACACCAGATACTGACTGTTACTTTTGATTTTGACCCCCCCTTTATTCAGGGACACATTATTCAATTTCTGTTAGTTGCATGTCTGTGGAACTTGTTCATTTTATGTCTCAGTTGTTGAATTTTGTTATGTTAATTCAAATATTTACACATGTTAAGTCTGCTGAAAATAAACGCAATTGATAGTGAGAGGACGTTTCTTTTTTGGCTGAGTTTACACACACACACACACACACACACACACACACACACACACACACACACACACACACACACACACACACACACACACACACACACACACACATATATACATACACACATATATACATACACACACGTGTATGGGGGGAAAAAAACGAATTAATCCATTTTAGAATAAGGCTGTAACGTAGCAAAATGTGGAAAACGTCAAGGGGTCTATCCCAGAGTGCATATTAAAATTACAAGTGTACATTTGTTTTGCATGAAAACATCCACTGTGTATTTTTCTGTGTTAAAAAGAACAGGGTGTCATTTGTAATCAGACCTCAGTTTCACAGCTCTCACTTCCTGTCAAGTGAGGCAAGAGAAGTTTCTGTATAATACCAGACTAGGGCCTCGCAGCCTTCTACAGCAGCTGCTTTCTGGGCTTCACGTACAGCAAACTAAGGGGAGCTCTTCCAGCTGAGACACACCAACTCATATAGGCATTCTGCTTTTTGTGAACTTGGAGCAGGTTAATGAAGGCCAGGATTTTAGGGTTAAATCCTGTGTAGGCTCTGGTGAGTACAACATATTTTAAGGGTGGGTGATGTAAATATAAAAGGGTTATAGTGAGATCTGTTTCTCTAACGACGACATGTGTGATTTGCCAGAGAATGTGCAAGCAGTTTAAAACAAAAACCTTTGAAACACATACTTTCAAAATAGTTGTTTGTGGAAGGTGTAATACACATTATAAACACATATGACCTTATATGGCCTTAATTCTTACAAAGAAATAAGACAAAAACAGAATATAGTTAGATTCCCCAGAAAACAGTCAAAAAATCTTCTACGATTACTTTGAATTGTAGTTTGAGGAAGGAAATGCCAAAAGTAGCGATAACATTTCACCACGTTACCCTTCATGGTGAAATGTTCCTTGTTTCCTCATGATAAATCATGCTCATCGATACAGTAATGACACGTTTGCTTTTCTTCTTTTCATCAGTCAGTCATCAGGACACACCAGATTTCAGAGGATAACAGGAAACAGCAATGGAGGGAAAGCGTCTTGTTTTTGTCTTGTTTTTGTGGATGCTGCCACTGGGACTGAAAAGCACAGTGACACTTCAGCCTAACAGCCACTCCTCCGACTTCAGGAGCAGTGAGGTTACTGCAACTTCAGACAAAGTTTCACCCTTAGAAATGGCACAAGAGCACCTCAACAATGCACCAGATGAAGGAAACCATAGCACCGTAGCACCTTCAGTTGAGTTGAAGTTCACAGTGAAGAGTGAACCACAGACTCCAGATCAGGTGTCCACCAGATATATCAGCTCTTATCTGCCTTCAATCCACCCTTTGAGTACGAGCACAAAGAGGAACTCCCAGTCACCTCAGGACCGCCAAACAACCAAATATAAAAACAACTCCACGGTGGAGATCACAGCAGACGGAGCCGAGGAAACTTCGCCCACTATGGGGAATCAGCCTCCGGTAAGCCGAGTTACACCCTCGAGCCAGGGCAAAGTAAGTCCAACAGCATCACCTAGACCTTCTGAGTTTTCCTCTCAAACAACCTCACCGACAACAATTCAACCAACAGAGATCCAAACAGGGACTGGTCCAACCAATCGTCCGATGTCGCAGTCCAACGACTCCACAGAGAGGATCCGACCCACGCCAACTGGTGTTGGATTTGGAGTGACACCGACTAGAGCCGAATTTACTTTGAACACAGGTGGGAAGGCTCAATTGCCCAGCACTTCCTCCCAGGCCCCAGTCACAAGCAGGAAATCAACCCCTTCACACCCCACTGAAAGAGGTCCAACAGGCCCATCTGAGCTGCCTAGCGCTGCCACCCTACCTCCCTCTATAACCATGACCAAATCTTTTACCCACATCTCCACTCCATGGACGTCGACCCAGCCCGCCAAGACCCTTGCCACCACTGCAGCCTCTGTTACTGCTAGTATTGCCGTTACCAGCACCAAGGGCCAATCCCCACTAATGGTCCCCACTACAAAACATGTCGCTACTGCCACCACCACGACAAAAAATAAACCAAAGCCATCTCCGTCAAAAATGGCAAACAAAGACAAGAGCAAAACGACAGGGAACCATGGCACAGTGGTGGCTGTACTGATTGGTGTGACACTGGTTCTGATGTTTGTCAGTTTTGGGGTCATCTTCGTGAGGAAGCGCAGACATCAGAGGATGCAGCTGCAGAATACAGCCTGGGCCGGCCCCTCTCCGTTTCTGGACAGTGGAGTCCAGTCTCGACTGGATAATGACGATAGCAGTGACGTCCACCTGAGGGGCTCCAATCGAATCTCCTTCTCTGGCTTCCTGTCTCAGCGACTCTCCAAGAGGCTGTCTCTGCTCCAGGAGACTGACGAGGAATTCCGGATGGGTGAGATTCCGACAGGAAGTACATTTGGAAGAGAGACCGTTTCAGATGATGTTCAACCGAGTAACGGGACTGCTGCAGTGCACAAAGAAAAGACCCAGATTGAGGAGGTGCAACCTCTGGACAACTCTTCATCTCCTCCCCCATCGACGTCTTCAGAGACCACTGCCACAGCACACACCCATGACCATCAGCCTCCGACTTCCTTGCAGGTTGTTGATCTGGGGCCAGACAATGCTCCAAATCGCTCTCCCTCTCGTACACCATCAGATATCCCAGAAGCTATTCCTCCACCACTATTGGATGTTTACCTGGGTCCCCCCTCAGACCAGGCCAGCCCCCCTCCACCAGAGAGCACAGATCTTCCCACCCCACCCCCCGACCTGCCTTAACCAGTCTCCAAGCAGATAGTAACACACAGGAAACCTACTCTCCTACCCCTCTACACAACAAAGGAAACCACTCCCGCCAAAAAACAACTCAAACTGATGCTCATCAGTGTTCCGCTTACTTCATCTATACCTCTTTCTGATGAAACATTTCATGAAATGGATCTTCAACTAGGCCTATAGCCAGTTTGATTGTCAAAACCAAGCCAATCCATTTCCCTATTTAATGGTATAACTTTGACATTGGCCACAATGTGATTTTTAACACATGATCCCTGTGGTCTTTCTTTGGTATTAAGAAAACCAAATGTACACTGAGAACGCTTTCCCAAATGTTTTGATTCAAGTCAGATCCGTATTCATTCAGCCTGACCAATCTGTAGCAGTGAGATTTATTTCATGCTACAACAATTGCTTTTTCTCCTGTGTACTTTTTGGAGGAAAACACAGTGACGTAAGGGCCTAAACATCAGCATCATACCCAGTGGTGAGATAATTCAGAGAAGGATGCACTGCTGAAGTAATGTAATTCTGTTTGTGCACGTGCGGCAAGTGAACATTTCCAGTCACTGCAAAAAAATATATATATAATTTTCTTTTTTTTCTCTCTTTAAAAAAAAAAAAATCGACCCAGGCTGAGACATTCATTGGGCAAAATGGTGAGAGAGGAAGTTCTAAAAGGAAATGAAACGAGGGGGTGAATTATATAATTAAACTGAGAAATGATAGATAGAAAGGGATAAAATGAATGTGAAAATGAGAGAAAGAGTGAGCAGGGAGTTAGACTCTCAGTGGGGCTGGCCCGATACCATTAGTGAGTGCGTTACTGCAGTGTTGCAGTCACTCCTAGTGTATTTCAGAGCTGTACATCAGTACACTAACAGTAGAGAAAGCGGACAGGCCACAGAGACAGAAAGAGGGAAATGTCAGACCCACAAATAGCGCCTCAATGTCTCATCTGAAGAGAAACCACAGAAACAATAAGTTGGGAGACGGAAAGCAACAACCACTTCCACACACAATTATTTCCATCTACACATATTCTTACCTGTTGACAAATGAGAGTTGTGATATGCTCATTGTTCATCAATCATGTATTTATGCAATAAATCCGCTGATATGCAATAAATCCGCTGATGGTAAATACTGGTTTGTATTTGTGTACTACATCAGCCTCATACAGTGAGGCAGCCTACAGGCTCATTTGTTAAGGCCAGGCTATATTTCACTCTTCTGTGTAGTGATTGAGAGAGCATCATCCGCCTACACCACAAGCCCTGCTGACCAGATGGCAGCCACGGCACCTGCTTTATCCCTCCCTATAAAGAACATTGCCTGAAAGATACAGCCATCATAAATCTAAAACCCTCTCTACCTTCCCTTCCCTCTCTCCACCCTCCCCACTACTCTAATTCACAGCTCATTCCAGACACATTCTCCAGCTGAGTACTAAAAGGGAAATGTTTCTATTGAAAAATTATTGCAGAACTCCCTGTGTTGATACTGCGGCAGATATGAAAGAAAAGCGAGAGAGGTAGAGGGAGAGAGAGAAAGCAGCATGAGAAGTAGCTAAACTTGGGCAAGACTATTTTCAGTCCTGTTTCACTCTTACTGTTTTCACATCTGCAGTTCCAGGTCTGACGTAGTTTTCAAACCACCAACTCAATCTATCATATCAATCTTTCTACAGAACCCATGCCATGTTCATCTCAACACAGGTCTATTCTTTCTACTATCATGACAAGCTATTGTAGGAGTATTATTTTTAGTATGACTACAAATCATACTTTTATCAGTCCTTATCATTCTAAAACAATTGCATGTGCTGTGACTACAGTTGGTTTTCACACAAGTAGGTTGCAAAGTGGGAAACCTTTTGTTAAAACACCTTTTCTCTCATACAAACACATGTGGTTTGTGTATCAATTCTCTTGATGCTTCAACTTAATAACAAACCTGTCAACATGACAGAATTATAGCAATCAGATATCACAGTCAATTTCAGAGAACGCATTTTTTAAATCTAATGATCTGAGGCGAATAGCACACATTAGTTTCGCATCACAAACTCTCACAGCTTATTGGTTGAACTCCCGAAACTAACACAGCTGATTGGTGTTGCCATGCAGAGTTTCACACTTTTGACTGGTCTGGTGTTACCGTGCTAGCACCAGGCACTGCACTATGTAGGGTCTTTCTTACTAGGTTGCATTTGCTGAGACTTTTTCTGGAGAATTGTGAATGGTGATTACTGCCAGCAATTCATGCTGGCTAGTCACTGAATGATGTTGCCAGCAGTAGCAGGGCAGTTTGCTTCGGCTGAAGTGCAGAATTAAATATTCACTGCTTGCATACGGCTAGT
Source organism: Salvelinus alpinus (assembly GCF_045679555.1). Lineage (NCBI taxonomy): Eukaryota > Metazoa > Chordata > Actinopteri > Salmoniformes > Salmonidae > Salvelinus > Salvelinus alpinus. The sequence continues at coordinate 28,547,567 of NC_092106.1, read as the reverse complement.
TGCAGAACAGAGCTGTTCTGTGGTGCTAAGTTCTGAGTGCCTAGCAAAATAAGCATGATGTTGTGTGTGTATATTTCCATGAGAGAAGCCCCAAACCTATGTTATATTGGCCAGACACAATCTGCCAAACTATGACTCCTTCTCAGAGAGAGAGAGGAGAGGGAGAGTGGAAAGAGGATAGGAGAGAGAAAGCGGTAGACAGAACCACATAACTACTTTCACACAAGTCCTCTAAAACCAAACAGGGTACGGACCTGTGAGCATAGAGATTAATTCATGAAGTGCGGTTTTCAAAACATCATTACAACAATCACCCCCCCCCCCCCCCCCCCAATGTAAATGTAATTGAATTTTGAATTACAGAAATACAGACCCACTAAAAATGATTGTATTAATATGGCCGCAGCAACGTTGGCCGTAAAACAAAGCCACTAGTCACAGAACACCTATTCATGGGTCAGCACATTTGCAAAAAGCTGTTCTTATTGCAGACTGCCAGGGTGCTTCCTGAAGGCAGCTGAAAATGGAGGAAGACCAGGAGGATGGTGAGACAAAATCTGTACCGTTAATACAAAAACAGTGTTAATATGCTGCTGAGACCAGTGGAGGCAGCCAGTCGTTGCAGGAGCCAGTTGTGATGCGAGATAGCGCTGCCATCAGGGGGCAGTGTGTGTGTGTGTGTGTGTTATGCATCCCATGCGCGTTCAGCCAGAACCATGTCACCCTGCCAGATCTGTACAGTACTACAGGGAATTCAGGGGAACTGTGTGTGTGAAGATGTGTGTGTGTGTGTGTGTGTGTGTGTGTGTGTGTGTGTGTGTGTGTGTGTGTGTGTGTGTGTGTGTGTGTGTGTGTTAAAACACGGTGAGCATGAGTACAAAATGCTGTGAGAGATCGAGAGAGAGCGTGAGAGAGAGCGAGAGTGAAGGGGAAATGGAACATACTGTGACTATGAGAATGTGAAAGTTGAACGCACGAGGCACTAATGTTCAATGAACAGCCCACATTAGAATGAGTTAGCGTGTTTGTATGTACACTGAACAAAAATATAAATGCAACATGCAAAATATCCCAGAAATGTTCCATACGCAAAATGCTTATTTCTCTCAAATTTTGTGCACAAATTTGTTTACATCGCTGTTAGTGAGCATTTATCTTTTGTCAAGATAATGACGTAGGCAGTGACATTACTTCTGGTTTAATAAAATAACATGGGACCTTTCCTTTGATGCAGAACTTACTCGGAAACATGTGTGCTATGTTCCTGATTGTCAACTTCTGTCTGCAACTGCATTAATAAAGGTTTTTTAACGATTTAATTAAAGATATTGTCACAATGCTAATTTCACCAATGAGCCAATGATTGACAAGAACCAAGGAACGAACCCTAACAGGGTGAGCGGTTTGCTGATGTCAACGTTGTGAACAGAGTATCCCATGGTGGCGGTGGGATTATGGTATGGGCAGGCATAAGCTATGGACAACGAACACAATTGTATTTTATCTGTGTCAATTTGAATGCACAGAGATACCGTGACGAGATCCTGAGGCCCATTGTCGTGCCATTCATCCGCCGCCATCACCTCATGTTTCAGCATGATAATGCACGGCCCCATTTCGCAAGGATCTGACAAGTATCCATTCCTCCATGGCCTGCATACTCAGTCATGTCACCCATTGAGCATGTTTGGGATGCTCTGGATCGACGTGTACGACAGCGTGTTACAGTTACAGCAACTTCATACAGCCATTAAAGAGGAGTGTGACAACATTCCACAGGCCACAATTAACAGCCTGATCAACTCTATGTGAAGGAGATGTGTCGCACGGCATGAGGCAAATTGTGGTCACACCAGATACTGACTGGTTTTCTGACCCACACTCCTACCTTTTTTTAAGGTATATGTGACCAACAGATGCATATCTGTATTCCCAGTCATGTGAAATCCATAGATTAGGGCCTAATGAATTTATTTCAAATTGACTGATTTCCTTATATGAACTAACTCAGTAAAATCTTTGAAATTGTTGTTTATATTTTTGTTCAGTATACTGTATGTGTTTAAAAAAAAAGAGAGAGAGGGGAAGGGATAATGGAGAAAGAATTGCTTTTATCAAGTGAGCGGGATCTTGATTCTAAAAAGATTGGAGTCAGCACAGTTCCCCCACCCCCCGCTCTCCCCGTCTCATCATCAGCAGTGGGGGCAGGCACTGTGCTGCAATCCTCCAATCCTCTCTCCTTCCCTCCCCCCTCTCTCTCTCCTTCAGACCGCTCTTTCCCTGAGTGCATCAGGAGCCTGCAGAGGAGCGGTGGAGGATGACTGGCGCTATCAGGGGCACCCTGCTCTGGCATGCTTGGAGGACGCCACAACCCAGGAGAGGATTTTGAGACGGAGCGAGAGAGCCTGCCAACCACTGGCCAACGCCAACACAGCACGAGAGAGAGAGAGACAGCGAGAGGGGGGGGGTCCACCTTTACCAGAGAAAGAAGAAGAGCAAGGGAGAAAAAATTAAGTGAGAGTGCAAGTGAGGAAGAATGTGAAAGAAAGGAAAAATACCCCAAAAGAAAGCCAGCGCAAAAAACGGAGAGACCCAAAAAAGAAAATGGTGCATGAATAATAAGGGCAACTTAACACCCCCCAGATTTGACTTGACAATCACACTCTCCAGCCTGCTGTTCTGAAAAAAAGAGGGGGAAGCAAGTGAGAGGGCTGGCCGAGGGAAGGAGAGAGGACGAAAAGAGCAAGATGACGGAGTGAAGCGATGGAGAGGATCAGGTGAGTGACTAATGGCATGTAAAACAGTACATGCTAACACATGTGCACATGACTGGACACACACACACAGTGCTTCACAAAGCAGTGATGTATTTGATTCTGGACCACACTAGTTCAGTGGACTGCAGCAGGGTGATTTGTCTATGACAGTCTCTGGCTTCTCATTAAATCTCTCCAACGGTGCTGAAATCTCCATTAGATATTACAGCTATTTATGGAGCAAATTCCGATCGGGTCCTTGGAGAAAAAGACTTGATGGAATTTTGAAAGCACTAATATACCGATTGACACAAATGTGCCATACAACTTAAGACAATTAATTGACAAAGACGAATAAGGTGCACGCACGGTCTCCAACATTAATTTTATTGTTATGTAATTTCAAGTTTTTTTTGATATTGGGTATGAATTGTAATGTTAAGTGCAACCTAAGACTAACTTGCAGTATACCATAACCTGATGAAGTTTAGAGCACTCAGCTTACTATGTACTGCTAAAACCTGCCACACTGATGTGTTTGGCAAGCTCTTTTTAATACAACCACACACACACACACGCTGTCCCCAGATACTCAATCATTTGTGCCAGAAGACAGGGTGAGAGAGGACAGGACACAATCGTGTGTGTGTGCGTGTGTGGGATCGAGAGTGTGTGTGTGTGTGCCACTAAAGGAATTCAGCCGGCTCTCTCTCACTGCAGTATTTCTAAGCTCCTACCCGCTGGCAAGGCCTCAAGCTTGCCGGCACACAGACTGACTGGGGTCCTTGTAAACAGCAACACAGCTATTAGATAGTAGAGTCCAAAACTCGGTTATGTGGACCTCAAGGGATGCCCGTTTCGTTTTTTCCCCTAGTACTACACAGCTGATTCAAATAATCAAAGCTTGATTAGTTGATTATTTGAATCAGCTGCGTAGTGCTAAGGCAAAAACCAAAACGTGCATCCCTTGGGGTCCTGAGGACAGAGTTTGGGAAACCCTCAAGCAGGACTGTTAGCATATGGCCTGGCGTTACAATGTTATAATGTCAGAGGGGGGTCAATGACATGAATGGGAACTATATGGAGGAGAGGGGATGGAGGGGAGAGGGCTCTGGGTTTAGTGAGGTCCAATCTACCCAGTTAGTTGTATAGTCACATTATGTGCTTGAAGTATGATAGATAGTTCACAGTCATGACTTTCTTACAGGCTGGATGCAGAACCAGTGTGGAGTGTTTTACTGCTGTCTCCTGGTGTTTATTACTGCCCCTCTCCCATCGGTGAGGCTGCTATGCATCAAAGGCTATCTCAAAACAGCAGTAGCTCCAGACAAGGGTATAAATAATTTCTACAGAGATTCCATTGAGGGGAAACTAGGCCGTTTATGAATAAGGGTGATACTGTAGCTAATACTCCGCCAACTAACGTTGTCTAGCAATCTGTTGTAATACTAACATGCTAGCAGATATCCATAGGCTTCCCGTCATTGTACTATTGCTAGATAGCATTGGCTCTCAAAACTACTGCAACGCTAACTTCCTTCATACTGGACACAGAGGCATAAACATGGTATCCACTAGTTCATCTGACTCTAGGGAAGTGGATAAAGGGCCTCATTGCCAAAATCCCTAAGTATCCCTTTAAGCTCCTGGTAATTGCAGCTTGGAAAAGCTAGCAAGGATTGGACTTAAATGAGCTATTGCTAATCAATATTTAAATGCTAATGGGGTCGGTAGCTAATTTAACTGTCAGTATTATTATTCTGCAGATGTGTGTGAATGAGTGATGGTCTTGACGAAGATCCATACAGGATCAAAACTGTGCCCTTCCATTTGTGAGTATATAAATTGTAGAGCAAAGAAGTGTTGCAGATGTATGTCCTTGGGTACAGTCCAGTGTCTCCTCTCACTGTGTCTCTCCCTCTCTCAGAGCCCTCATTATGCTCCCCCACGCCCCGTTGGCCTGCCTCTTCCTGCTCCTCCTGTCGGGGGTGCTGGGGGGGCTGGTCCTGTCTATCTGCCCTGCCGTGTGCTCCTGCAGCCGGGGCCACCGTGTGGTGGACTGCTCCTCACGGCACCTCTCACAGCTGCCCCCAGGCCTGCAGCATAACATCCGCTTCCTCAACCTCTCACACAACAGGTATGAAAACACTTCTTCCTTCTCATCATCCGCTTTCTTCTCATCATACTCGTCTTCGGCAGGTTGGGTCCTAACTTCTAAAATTCGAACTCCCCTCTCTCCCAACAGCCTTTGTGGTCTGGACGACCAGCTCGGCCACTACGCCCACCTGCGTACCCTGGACCTGTCCTATAACCTCCTGGGTCGCTTCCCCTCCGGCCTGCCCAGGGCCCTCTGGGACATCCGGGCCGCTGGCAACCAGCTCCGAGCACTGGACAAGAACGACACGGCCTACCATTGGAACCTGAGGGTACTGGACCTGTCAGCCAACGAGCTGGAGAGGGTGGTCTTCATCAACAACACCCTACCCAGCCTACACGCCCTAAACTTGAGTCACAACCGGTTCTGGACCGTGCCCACCAACATGCCTCATAATCTGGAGATGGTGGATTTGTCCCACAACTACCTGGTTCAGATCCTCCTGGGATCATTGGACCGGCTGCCCAGGCTGAGGAGGTTCTACCTGCATGCTAATCGCTTCTCCTGGGTGCCGGAGGGGGTATTTGACCGGTTGGAGGGGCTCGAGTTGTTGACACTTGGGGATAACCCTTGGGCTTGTGAAGAGGAGGAGAACATCACACGGCTCTTGCTCTGGGCCAAACACACCCGTGCTGCCGTGTTGGGCTGCCCCTGCTACACTAGGCCAACATGTGGACAAGCCCATCTGGCCACACCAGGAGGGGAGTGGCACTTTACGTCCCACACAGAGCCTCCACTGGGGGCTGATGCCAGAGAGCTGGGCCGTGGAGACCTCACACCGGATAGAGCTGCAGTCGTCACTTCTGGGTACTTGGCTAAGTCTGCGTTGTTGGAGCCTGGGACGCATGGAGACAGAGGGTCTGCCAATAGCTCGGGGGACCAGACATCGTTTGTGTTCATCTCCACCCCCTTGCACGGCCTCTCCACACGCACAAGCACTACAGGGCACCCGCACTCCGCCGCCAAGAAGCCCAACACAGGAAGCACGCAGAGCAGAAGCCACGGACTCCACACACCAATCCTGTATTCTGTAGTCACCTGGAACCTTCTAGTCACGGTGACTGCCTTCAAAGCCTTTTAAACCCACACGTTGTCAGTACTAGAGTCAAGTCTTGATGGATTTTGGAGAGGGCTAACCCTATGTACGTATGACCCAGAATGTAAAAGGGAGAGGTTTGTTATTGTTTTTATTTTAAAGAACAACTTTCAACTGTTACTGCCTAAATGTGTATCCTCTCTCATCTTCCAACCATTTGACCAACATCTACAGAGTGAAGTTGTGCTGTATGGCTACATCTTTCAAACTTGCATACAAATAATATCTAGGCAAATGTATACACATAGTGCTTCGGAAAGTATTCAGACCCCTTCCTTTTTACACATTTTGTTATGTTTCAGCCTTATTATAAAATGCATTAAATAAATAAAAATCCTCATCAATCTACACAAAATACCCCATAATGACAGAGCAAAATCAGGTTTTTAGAAATGTTTGTTAATTTATTAAATATGAAAAACAGAAATACCTTATTTAGATAAGTATTCAGACCCTTGGCTATGAGAATGGAAATTGAGCTCAGGTGCATCCTGTTTCCATTGATCGTCCTGGAGATGTTTCTACAACTTGAATGGAATCTTACTGGGGTCAATTCAATTGATTGGACTATATAAGGTCCCACAGTTGACAGTGCATGTCAGAGCAAAAACCAAACCATGAAGTTGAAGGAATTGTCCCTAGAGCTCCAAGACACAATTGTGTTGAGGCACAGATCTGGGGAAGGGTACCCAAACATTTCTGCAGCATTGAAGGTCCCCAAAAACACAGTGGCCTCCATCATTCTTAAATTGAAAAAGTTTGGAATCACCAAAACTCTTCCGAGAGGTGGCCACCCTGCCAAACTGAGCAATCGGGGGAGAAGGGCCTTGGTCAGGGACGTGACCAAGAACCTGATGGTCACTTTGACAGAGCTCTAGAGTTCCTCTGTGGAGGTGGGAGAACCTTCCATAAGAACAACCATCTCTGCAGCACTCGACCAATCAGGCCTTTATGGTAGAGTGGCCAGACGGAAGCCACTCCTCAGTAAAACAGGGACATGAAAGCCCGCTGGGAGTTTGCCATAAAGCACCTAAGGGACTCTTAGACAATGAGAAACCAGATTCTCTGGTCTGATGATTCTCTGGTCTGATGAAACTACGATTGCGTTACGTCTGGAGGAAACATGGCACCATCCCTACGGAGCATGGTGGTGGCAGCATCATGCTGTGGGGATGTTTTTCAGCAGCAGGGACTGGGAGACTAGTCAGGATCGAGGGAAAGATGGAGCAAAGTAAAGAGAGATCCTTGATGAAAACTTGCTCCAGAGCGCTCAGGACCTCAGACTGGGGGGGAAGGTTCACCTTCCAACAGGACCACGATCCTAACCGTACAGTCAAGACAACGAAGGAGTGGCTTCGGGACAATTCTCTGGATGTCCTCAAGTGGCCCAGCCAGAGCCCAGATTTGAACCAGATCAAACATCTCTGGTGAGACCTGAAAACAGATGTGCAGCAACACTCCCCATCCAACCTGACAGAGCTTGAGAGGATCTGCAGAGATGAATTGGGGAAAACTCCCCAAATACAGGTGTACCAAGCTTGTACCGTCAAACCCAAGAAGACTCTAGGCTGTAATCGCTGCCAAAGGTGCTTCAACAAAGTACTGAGTAAAGGGTCTTATGTGAGATATATATACACACAAACCTGTTTTTGCTTTGCTTTGTCATTATGGGGTAGTGTGTGTAGAATGATGAAACAATTTAATCAATTTTAGAATAAGGCTGTAAACTAACTAAATGTGGAAAAAGTAAAAGGGGTCTGAATATATCTCGAATGCATTGTACATGACTAATAATACTCTATCGGTGTGGAAAGATGAATGCTCTACTCTATGTAGTATATACTGCTTGTCCGTTCTGTTGACAGATGCTGCGTTTTATGGTTTCTATGATATAAAGAAAAGGAAAACATTTAGAACGCATTTAATGTACGTGTTGTTTGAAAGAGTCAGTGTATGACGTGAGAAATAATCTTTAAACCTTGGCATCAGCTTGGTTTGGGGGTTATCTTGGAGGGCCTGCAAGTTCTTAAAGTGGAACTGACAGAATCTACTTTGCAGATATGAAACAGACAATCATAATGCCATTACAAAATATACAATTCCTATTTTATGCTACAAAACCAACTTTATAACTAGTTTTGAAAATAGGTTCTATTTGACTCATAATTCCATGACGTTGAGTAAGGCATTGTTGGTAGAATAGATGGATGCAGTTCAATGCATGATTCATATAATTCTCCAATACATTTCTTTGTAGTCCAACAAATATTGCTATCAAGTTGTAAATCACAGCTGGCCTGGTACATTGTTTGCTGCCTCCAGCCCGGCGGGCACCGTTTCAGTTTCAATGACTCAATATTTTGGACAAATGTACGGACGAATGTAACTAAGGCTGGAAACAGCTAGAGATGCAGGTGTCATTTGCTTAGCTTGCAAGAAATGTGAATCACTTTGCTAGCTAGCTATGCTAAACTTGAACAACTGTTTTCCACAGTAAGCATATATCTTAGTTGTCTATCAAATGTATTTGGCATCGATCAAGACGATCAAATGGGAGGGCAGGCAGGCAAGTTCCCAAGGGTTGAGACGAGCATGCACTGGCAGGCGATCTGCAGAAGTTAGAGCAGGCTACTATTCACCATTGCTTATCAGTGCAAATTTGACGGCCAACTACTAAAAAGGTTTAAGGGTTTATCTACTTTTCCCTTGTTACATTTTTAGCTCATCTCGCTTTTGCTAACCTTAGTTGTTGAGCTTGTTGATGTGCATATGCAACTGAGGGAGATCAGGCCTACTTGTTGTTTGATCAATAGGACTCAAGTTCCCAAATGTAAGAGAACTCCCGTGGAACACAACATATACAAAATTATGTGGACACCCTTTGAAATTAGTGGATTCGGCTATTTCAGCCACACCCATTGCTGACAGGTGTATAAAATTGAGCACACCGCCATGCAATCTCCATAGACAAACATTGGAAGTAAAATGGCCTTACTGAAGAGCTCAAATGTTCAACTTGGCACTGTCACAGGAGGCCAGTTCATCAAATTTCTGCCCTGCTAGAGCTGCTCCGGTCATCTGCAAGTGATGTTATTGTGAAGAGGAAATGTCTAGGAGCAACAGCATCTCAGCCGCGAAGTGGTAGGCCACACAAGCTCACAAAACAGGACTGCCGAGCTCTGAAGCGTGTAGCCCGTAAAAATGTTCTGTCCTTGATTGCAACACTCACTACAGAGTTCCAAACTGCCTCTGGAAGCAACGTCAGCACAAGAACTGTTCATCGGGAGCTTCATGAAATGGGCTTCTATGGCCAAGCAGCCACACACAAGCCTAAGATCAACATGCGCAATGCCAAGTGTCGGCTGGAATGGTGTAAAGCTCGCCGCCATTGGATTCTGAAGCAATGGAAACGCAGTCTCTGGAGTGATGAATCAGGCTTCACCATGTAGCAGTCCGACTGACGAATCTGGGTTTGGCGGATGCCAGGAGAACGCTACCTGCCCCAATGCATAGTGCCAACTGTACAGTTTGGTGGAGGAGGAATAATGGTCTGGGGCTGTTTTTCATGGTTCGGGCTTGGCCCCTTACGCTTCGATCACACCGACAGCATCATTGCATTTTTGGTACACCAGAAATACATTCACTTCCAGTGGAACCCTGCGCGTGCCTTGCAGCATTGCGTTGCAGAGGCAGTTGCAGCGCGTTCTGTGTGGTGCATACGTAGGATTTATAGAATGCATGCGTCAAACTGTATGCAAATACGGCTTGACAGAAATGGTAGCAGGAGGTGAATGTGGAACTTTTGTTGCACACATATCCAGATGATGCTGCATACGATTTTGCGCAATGACGCTATCGGTGTGATCAGGGCATTAGTTCCAGTTTAGACAAATCTTAACGCTACAGCATATAATGCCATTATAGATGATTCTGTACTACCAAATTTGTTGCAAAAGTTTGGTGAAGGCCTTTCCCTGTTTCAGCATTACAATGCCCCTGCGCACAAAGCGAGGTCCATATAAACTCAGCAAAAAAAGAAACGTCCTCTCACAGGTCAATTGCGTTTATTGTCAGCAAACTTAACATGTGTAAATATTTGTATGAACATAACATTCAACAACTGAGACGTAAACTGAACAAGTTCCACAGACATGTGACTAACAGAAATAGAATAGTGTCCCTGAACAAAGGGGGGTCAAAATCAAAAGTAACAGTCAGTATCTGGTGTGGCCACCAGCTGCATTAAGTACTGCAGTGCATCTCCTCCTCATGGATTGCACCAGATTTGCCAGTTCTTGCTGTGAGATGTTACCCCACTCTTCCACCAAGGCACCTGCAAGTTCCCGGAAATTTCTGGGGGGAATGGCCCTAGCCCTCACCCTCCGATCCAACAGGTCCCAGACGTGCTCAACGGGATTGAGATCCGGGCTCTTTGCTGGCCATGGCAGAACACTGACATTCATGTCTTGCAGGAAATCACGCACAGAGCGAGCAGTATGGTTGGTGGCATTGCCATGCTGGAGGGTCATGTCAGGATGAGCTCGCAGGAAGGGTACCACATGAGGGAGGAGGATGTCTTCCCTGTAATGCACAGCGTTGAGATTGCCTGCAATGACAACAAGCTCAGTCCGATGTTGCTGTGACACACCGCCCCAGACCATGACAGACCCTCTTCCAAATCGATCCCGCTCCAGAGTACAGACCTCGGTGTAACGCTCATTGCTTCGACAATAAACGCGAATCCGACATCACCCCTGGTGAGACAAAACCACGACTCATTAGTGAAGAGCACTTTTTGCCAGTCCTGTCTGGTCCAGCGACGGTGGGTTTGTGCCCATAGGCGACGTTGTTGCCGGTGATGTCTGGTGAGGACCTGCCTTACAACAGGACTACAAGCCCGCAGTCCAGCCTCTCTCAGGCTATTGCGGACAGTCTGAGCACTGATGGAGGGATTGTGCGTTCCTGGTGTAACTCGGGCAGTTGTTGTTGCCGTCCTGTACCTGTCCCATAGGTGATGTAACAACACCTGCACAGTATTATAACACGTGGTATGCCACTGCGAGGACGATCAGCTGTCTGGCCTGTAGCGCTGTCTTTGCAGTCCTCATGCCTCCTTGCAACATGCCTAAGGCACATTCACGCAGATGAGCAGGGACCCTGGGCGTCTTTCTTTTGTTGTTTTTCCAGAGTCAGTAGAAAGGCCTCTAGCATCCTAAGTTGTCATAATTGTGTTCTTAATTGCCTACCGTCTGTAAGCTGTTAGTGTCTTAACGACCGTTCCACAGGTGCATGTTAATTAATTGTTTATGATTCATAGAACAAGCATAGGAAACAGTGTTTAAACCCTTTACAATGAAGATCTGTGTAGTTATTTGGATTTTTACGAACTACCTTTGAAAGACCGGGTCCTGAAAAAGGGATGTTTCTTTTTTTGATGAGTTTAGAAATGGTTTGTCAAGATCAGTGTGGAAGAACTTGACTGGCCAGTCTAGATCCCTGACCTCAACCCCATCAAATACCTTAGGGACGAATTGGAACGCCGACTGCAAGCCAAGCCTAATCGCCCAACCTCACTAATGCCCGTGGCTGAATGGAATCAAGTCCCCGCAGCAATATCCCAACATCTAGTGGAAAGATATTCCATAAGAATGGAGGCTGTTACAGCAGCAAAAGGGGGGACCAACTCCAAATTAACACCCATGATCTTAGAATGAGATGTTCGACGAACAGGTGCCCAGATAGTTTTGGTCATGTAGTGTATTTACATATTAGTATTAATTCAAATCAGGTGTATTTTGTGACTTTTGGCAAAGGCTTTATAATGATCTAATGTTGCGCTGTTGCTACTGCCTGTAAACACACAATCCAGTGTGTTTACAGGCAGTATGATGGCAGGCCCGTGTGCCAGACGCACAGCTGCTTTCCCGTTTTATATTGGTATAGAATTTTCACAATGCCTTACTCTACGTCATTCCCAAACATTTTATGAATGTATGAAAACGCACAAAAAAAAATCTAAGTGCTTGCTTGTCATAAAAAGTGTGAGAAAAAAAAGGCTATATTTTTCCTATGTGTGTATATGAATACATTTTAACAAGATTTAATGTTGCTAAAACGATGTCAGTTCCACTTTAAGCCCCTAATGCACGCACACACACGAGCACACATACACACTTTCTGGCCAAACGGTCGTGTGTGACTCCCTTCCTACCACACACACCTTACAGACAGAGGTACAGTGCATTTGGAAAGTATTCAGACCCATTCCCTTTTTCCACATTTTGTTACGTTACAGCCTTCACTCAGTACTTTGTTGAAACACCTTTGGCACCGATTACAGCCTTGAGTACTCTTTGGTATGACGCTACAAGCTTGGCACACCTGCATCTGGGGAGTTTCTCCCATTCTTCTCTGCAGATCCTCTCTAGCTCTGTCAGGTTGGATGAGGAGCGTCGCTGCACAGCTGTTTTCAGGTCTCTCTAGGGATGCTCGATCGGGTTCAAGTCCGGGCTCTGGGTGAGCCACTCATGGACATTCACAGACTTGTCCCAAAGCCACTCCTGCGTTGTCTTGGCTGTGTGCTTAAGGTCATTGTCCTGTTGGAAGGTGAACCTTCGCCCCAGTCTGAGGTCTTGAGACTTTCATCAAGGATCTCTCTGTACTTTGTGCCGTTCATCTTTCTAAAGGCCTGATTGTTAAGAGTGCTGCAGAGATGGTTGTCCTTCTGGAAGGTTCTCCCATCTCCACAGAGAAACTCTGTCAGAGTGACCATCGGGTTCTTGGTCACCTCCCTGACCAAGGCCCTTCTCCCACGATTGCTCAGTTTGGCCGGGCAGCCATCTCTAGGAAGAGTCTTGGTGGTTCCAAACTTCTTCCATTTTACGAATGATGGATGCCACTGTGTTTTTGGGGACCTTCAATGCTGCAGAAATGTTTTGGTACCCTTCCCCAGATCTGTGCCTCGACACAATCCTGTCTCAGAGCTTTATGGACAATTCCTTCGACCTCATGGTTTGGTTTTTGCTCTGACATGCACTGTCAACTGTGGACCTTATATAGACAGGTATGTGCCTTTCCAAATCATGTCCAATCAAATGAATTTACCACAGGTGGACTGCAATCAAGTTGTAGAAACATCTCAAGGATGATCAATGGAAACAGGATGCACCTGAGGTCAATTTCGAGTTTCAAAGCAAAGGGTCTGAATACTTATGTAAATAAAGTTTTTATTTTTATTTTTAATACATTTTCAAACATTTCTAAAAACCTGTTTTTGCTGTGTCATTATGGGGTATTGTGTGTAGATTGGTGAGGATGTTTTTATTTATTTAATGCATTTTAGAATAATGCTATAACATAACAAAATGTGGAAAAAGGGAAGAGGTCTGAATACTTTCCCAATGTACTGTATGTAGACAGCAACACTAACATACAGTACACTCCTTGGCAAGGTCTTACCTGCGAGCAATATAGTAGAAGACAGGGTTGCCATTCTTGGAGGTTCCAGCCTGGTAGAAGATGTTGAGGGTCTTCAGGGCTTTAAACTCGTCTTTCTCATGGACCTGGTGCCTAGAAATCAGGGACAAACGGACAATAGAATGCTTCTGAATCAACTCCACTCACCAACTGCTGACATCCTGAGTTTCTTAGAACATTTTACAGACTAACTCTACACTAAGAGAACAGTTACCTGGTCATAAACTCCTCAAACTTGGAGCTGGTGAGGTTGAGGCTGGACCAGTGGGTGTCGGCAACAGGTTTGTGTTCGGGGGGCCCCAGATAGGCCAGGAGGGTGGCCATCTTGTCAAACGGCCGCCTGCCCACTGCCTTGTGGTCCCTATGGAATGGGAAGAGAGAGACCGCTGTCAGACTGAGGGCTATACTGGTAGTGCACATAACATGATGATTGTTGACTCATTGTGTGTGTGTGTGTGTGTGTGTGTGTGTGTGTGTGTGTGAGAGAGAGTTACTGACCTGTTGCTGGAGAGGTACTGTCCGATCCTCTCCTGGTTGTTCCACAGCAGCCTATGGAGGGCCAGAACGTTGCCATCACTGATGAAGGACAGGCTGTGGTTGACTGAGTCACTGGGAGGAGAGTCAGAAGCTATGTCCAAAAATAACCTACAGGGCAATATGGAGGGATCACAGAGTGAATGGTTAATTACAGAACTGGAAATATACAAAAATATCTAACATTTTAGAAAATGAGTCTAGGTACGTAATTCTCAGCTTCATAAGAGAAAGTCGGGACTCCGATAATTTCCTGCTTTTCAGGATACTGAGAGAGCAGTTTGTGATTTTATCCGATTTGAAAATTGGGGATTTGTTGTCAGAAGTTTTGCTGGTATTAAAATTCTTCTGACTTACCGCGTAAAAATATACAGTTCAAGACGTCACAAATCTGGTAACTGCGCCATTGCTAACTAGCATAGCTGGTCCCATTGTTGCAAAGAGTTAAATAAGAATCCCATTGTCATCTTCAACCTAACTTACCGCCTGGCTGCATCAAAGTTGCTTTTCACAAAGTCGTTAAAAGGCCTCATGTGCTCCTCTTTGGTAAACAACACGTGGTTGGCAATGCTCTGGAGGATCTGCGAACAAAACAGAGAGCAACTTAACTAAAATCAAAGGTAATAAATATAATACATTGTTTACAATTATTTTATCAAACTATTTTAGTCAAAGCCACTACTGTCATTTTCACGCAAGGTGCTTATTTTAGGAAGATGGAATCTCCCAACCCATACCTTGGACATGAGCTTTAGTCCTCTCTCTATGCTGGGTGGGGGCTTCTCATCCAGGATGCCTGCCTCGTAGGGTGACACGATGGCAGGGTTGATGAAGCGCAGGAACATGGCACTGCCCACCGCCCCTATACTGTTCTGGGGGAAACGCTGGCTCACCACCTGAAGGAAAAGGGGGAGGGAGGAGAGCAGGATGAGGAGTTGGAACAGAGTGGAGAGAAAACACGAAAGGAAAGGAAATTAGAAAGTTAGATGCTTGTACGACATGACAGAAGATCTCACACCACCCTTCTCAAAGCCAGCCAGAGCACAAGCGAGAGAGAAAGAGTTAGAGAGTAAGAGTGCAAGAGAGGGGGAGGGCGACAGAGGAAGAAGGAGAGAGGACTTCCAGAAAAAAAAATGCCTTGTTATGGCGAGATCACAACTTATTTATCTCATGATCACTATAACAAAAGTTGTTAAAAAGAAATGGACGTATTGATTTCTATCTATTTTTATTTAACCTTTAAAAGTCAGTTAAGATCACATTCTTATTTTCAATGACGGCCTAGGAACAGTGGGTTAACTGCCTTGATCAGGGGCAGAACGACAGATTTTTACCTTGTCAGGTCTGGGATTCGATCTAGCAACCTTTCGGTGACTGGCCCAACGCTCTAACCACTAGGCTACCTGCCACCCCAATTGATGATAGATTGACTGTGTGGCTGAGGCGGCAGAGCCCACAGTGGATCAGTACATACGTTTTTATTGATTGCTACACTAAGCAATAATACAACTCATGCTAACATCATGCTTTCATTTGTGTTTGGAGATCATTATCAGTTTATTAGTTAGAATGTTAGCAAGCTAAATGTCCCTTACCTTGAGCTATGAGCTTGTGAGGGAGCTAAGCCCTGGTGGGGAATTTAAGCCCTCAACGATGCCTTACAGGACGCTCTAAATGTCCCTTACAACGTTGCTAACTTGCCTAGTCTTGTGAGCTAGCAAGCTAGTGAGTTAGCTCGGTAGTCTTGTTAGCTAGATTGTTAGCTGGCATAACTGAAGTGTATAACATGCATAAGGAACACTTCACGTTTAAATGGATCATATTTACATTTACTGAGTGGGTGAGCTCCATTCCTAACAGGCTGATCAGATTGAATTTCAGCCTCAGAGCGTGATCTGATTCAACAGCAGCATCAGAGGCTGATAAATCAGGATTGTGTCTCGTAGGCTGTTTCATAGGTAAAGCTCCTTGCAGGCAGATTAGCAGTCAGGTTGCTGCCTTGTAGGCTGTCTGCAAGGAGCCCACTGTGAATTTCAATATCATGCACAAAACATGAAGTGTCCCTTATAATTATACACATATCAGTTATGCAAGCTAACAACCAACATAGGTAATAAGCTAGCTAACAGGACTAGATAGCTAATTAGCATGCAATTGGCTGTGGTCTTGGGGAAGCACGCAGCCTGTCAGGCATCGTTCAAGGCTTACATGCCCCATGAACGCATTGCAATCAACACAGCCACAGGGCTCCTTGATGAGGTGGTTGTGCATCTGAACAAATTAATGGATGATGATGGGTACTTTTGATTATCTCGTAATCTCGACAAAACTTTTACCATATGTAGTGATCATGAGATAAGTTGTGATCTCGACATAAGATAATTATTATTTGTATTCATATGTCTTCCTCTCTGGACTTGCGTAGCTAAGAGAGGACATTTTAAAATAAAGCTTTGATGGAAATTAAGCCTTTGAAAAACAAAATAAATGCCAGCAGGAGTGGACAAGCTTGATTTTAAAGTGGAACTGACTACGTTTTATCAACATAAAACCTTATTAAAATCTGTTCATTTACACCCCCAGGATGAATGACAATACTTATTTTACATTTTCTGACAAGTGAGCACTTAGATATGGTAATTTTCACGTTTTCATACAATGTTTGGGAATAACGTATAGTAGCGCACATGAAAATTCTATACCAATATAGACTGGGAAAGCAGCCATGTGTTTGGACAATTAATAGACACTGCAGGAAATAAAACCTAATATAAACATCGGTCTTGTCCAGGACCGGCGTCTAGGCAGACCGGTGCGCCATAGCCAATCAGAGCTACAGTAAGTCTATATGAAAATAAGCCATTTTCCACAGAAGCCTGCCAACATTCACATTGAACTGGACTGTGTGTTTTTACAGGCAGTAGCAACAGCGCAACTTTAGAACGTTATTCGCCAAAAGCCACAAAATACACCTGAATGGATTTCTGCAAATATGTAAATACCATGGGAGTCTTCTTACATTTGGGAACTTAGTTATATTAAGCAAACAACCATGAAAAGGTATGCCCTCTTAAATCAGTTGCCTATGCACATAAACAACAAGATCAACAACGTATGCTAGCCAGAGCGAGATGAGCTCAAATCTGAAGAGGGAACATTAGATAAATCCTCTCAAACTTGCTAGTTGGCCGTCAAAAATCGCACTGATAAACGATGGGGAATAGTAGCCTGTTCATCCTTCTGCAGCTTGCTTGCCAATGCATTCTTGACCCAACCTACATTTTGACAACTGAATGGGAACTTGCCTGCCCGCCCATTTGATCGATCACCAAACACATTTGATTGACAACTAAGAGATATCTAATCAAATTTTATTTGTCACATGCGCCAAATACAACAGATATAATCATAACCAACAATGCAGTTCAAGAAAGAGTTAAGAAAATCTTTATTAAATAAACAAGTGGAAAAAATGAAAAAAAGTAACAAGAAAATGACAACAACGAGGCTATATACAGGGGGTAAAGAGACTATGGATAGATAACAGCGAGTAGCAGCAGTGTAAAATCAAAGGGGGGAGGGGGATGTCAATGTAAATAGTCCGGGGGGCAATTTGATTAATTGTTCAGCAGTCTTATGGCTTTGGGTTAGAAGCTGTTAAGGAGCATTTTGGTCCTAGACTTGGCGCTCCGGTACCTCTTGCCATGTGGTAGCAGAGAGAACAGTCTATGACTTGCGTGACTGGAGTCTGACAATTTTTGGGACCTTCCTCTGATACCGCCTAGTATATAGGTCCTGGATGTCAGGAAGCTTGGCCCCAGTGATGGACTGGGCCATACGCACTACCCTCTGTAGCGCCTTACGGTCAGATGCCGAGCAGTTGCTATACCAGGTGGTGATGCAACCGGTCAGGATTCTCTCGATAATACAGCTGTAGAACTTTGAGGATCTGGGTACCATTGCCAAATCTCTTCAGTCTCCTGAGGGGGAATAGGTGTTGTCGTGCCCTCTTCACGACTGTCTTGGTGTGTTTGGACCATGACAGATCGTTGGTGATGTGGACACCAAGGAACTTGAAACTCGACTGGCTCC
Source organism: Salvelinus alpinus (assembly GCF_045679555.1). Classification (NCBI taxonomy): domain Eukaryota; kingdom Metazoa; phylum Chordata; class Actinopteri; order Salmoniformes; family Salmonidae; genus Salvelinus; species Salvelinus alpinus. The sequence continues at coordinate 28,529,458 of NC_092106.1, read as the reverse complement.
ACTACAGCCCCGTCGATGTTTGTGGGGGCCTGTTCGGCACTCCTTTTCCTGTAGTCCACGATCATCTCCTTTGTCTTGCTCACATTGAGGGAGAGGTTGTTGTCCTGGCAGTCTCTGACCTCCCGATAGGCTGTCTCTTCGTTGTAGGTGATCAGGCCTCCCAATGTTGTGTCATCAGCAAACGTAATGATGGTGTTGGGAGTCGTGTTTGGCCACACAGTCGTGGGTGAACAGGGAGTACAGGAGGGGACTAAGCACGCACCCCTGCTAACTGTGGATAACAGTCGTTCATGTTCAGCATAGCTAGCAAAGCGATTCACATTTTTTGCGTATCAACTAAAAATGGCACCTGCATTTCTAGCTGTAGCCATTGAAAAACGATGAGTGGTAAAAGTCGGTCGCTCACCCCACTCTTCCAATGACATGACATCCTCCCAGCAGCTAGCTAGCTACCTAGCTAACGTTATGCTCTGTGTTTTAAGCTAAATAAAGAGCTACATACATAAATAGGTATCATAGCCCAGGGGTGTCAAACTCAAATCAGCGCACGCGCCATATTGACAAAACAACAAATTTGCGGGCCAGACATAACCTTTTTGCTTTTACAAAAAAACGACAAACTGGCCATTGTTTTCTTAGAAAAAATGTGTCACTTTATAAATATCCACTTATGTACATAGGATGCTGTATATAGAATTTTAACATATTAAAACAAAGATATAAATCATATTTGTCCAACCTTCGCTGCTATGCTTGTAGATGTGCATAATATGCTGTGGCGTGTCTGTACACTTAACCCTTGGCTGAGCACTGGGGCACACGAAAGCAGCGCAATTGAAGTTAAATGCAATTGAAGTTAAATTCAATTGAAGTTAAATTGACTGATGCGAGACTCATCAGGCTATAATTTCATAAAGTAGATGACTCAAATGTTTACTCATTTATACTCGCTTGTGTGTCCTATTGAGTTTGACACGTGCGCTAGCCTATTAGCCCCGTTATTGCGGACTTCTGATAATTGCCCTTGCTAGTTTGATTGTATTGACATTCTCAGCCTTAGTTACAGTCGTCCGTTTTTGTTCAAATATTGAGTCATTGAAACATCTCGAATGGGTGGAGGTAGCAAACAATGTACCCGGCCAGATGTGATTTACAACCTGATAGCAATATTTTTTGGACTACCAAGAAATGTATTGGTAATTTATATTAAATCATGCATATAACTGCTTCCATCTATTCTACCAACAATGCGTGACTGTAAATCATGGACTTTTGAGTTAAATATAACCTATTTTTAACAGCTCTTATAAAGTTGGTTTTGGAACATAAATTGGGAATTTGATATTTTTGACTGATATGATTGCACTATAAAGCGCAACAGAAAAAAAGAAGGGGTAACAAATGACATTGAATTTCACCAGCCTAAAAAACAAACGCGAATACATGGAGATATGTAGCCATGATTCCCAGAGCAAAGCAGAAAAATTACCCACAGGTGATCAGCAAGACACACAGTGTTTTACAGAGCAATAACTTACAACCATAGTCCACAAGACAGACACCAACATGCATGTGCACAAGACAGACAATCCTCACTTCAGCTAGGCCTTTAGATTCAAATCTTTGGTGCAAGTGCAATAAACCAATTTCAAATAGGCCCTATACAGTATATGGCCCAAATACAACGGACATAAAACCACCGCAATCACTAAGCAAGATGACTGTGTTACTCTGCTACAGAAAGGGACAGGAGAGGAGATGAGGGAGAGGACAGACAGAGGCAGAAAGAGAGACAAGAGACCCTAGCAACCAACATTTCCCACCCAGCAAGCTGACTATGTCACACTATCCATCTCTGCAAATCCACTTAAAAAACGTTATAGTTCTAAAACATATCATAATCTAAGGCCCTGCATCTCAGTGCTTGAGGCGTCACTACAGACACCCTGGTTCGATTCCAGACTGTATCACAACTGGCCGTGATTTGGGAGTCCCAAAGGGTGGCGCACAATTGGCCCAGCGTCGTCCGGGTTTGCCTGGTGTAGGCCGTCATTGTAAATAAGAATTTGTTCTAAACCGGCTTGCCTAGTTAAATAAATAAAATTTAAATTAAAAACACACAATACTTTACTACGTAACATTCCATATGCAATGCAGCAACGCAGAAAGAAGTGCACCATAGAAAACTCCCCCCCTGGTGATGAGTTGATGTCCACTGCAGCCAAATTCAGCCTCTAGAAACATTGAGAAACACTGTTCCACCCATTCCAATCCCAAAACCCATCTGTCTGGAGTAGAGGTCGACCGATTATGATTTTTCAACACCGATACCGATTATTGGAGGACCAAAACAAGCCGATACTGATTAATTGGCCGATTTTTTTAATTTATTTGTAATAATGACAATTACAACAATACTGAATGAACACTTATTTTAACTTAATATAATACATCAATAAAATCAATTTAGCCTCAAATAAATAATGAAACATGTTCAATTTGGTTTAAATAATGCAAAAACAAAGTGTTGGAGATGAAAGTAAAAGTGCAATATGTGCCATGTAAGAAAGGTAACGTTTAAGTTCCTTGCTCAGAACATGAGAACATATGAAAGCTGGTGGTTCCTTTTAACATGCGTCTTCAATATTCCCAGGTAAGAAGTTTTAGGTTATAGTTATTATAGGAATTATAGGACTATTTCTCTCTGTACGATTTGTATTTCATATACCTTTGACTATTGGATGTTCTTATAGGCACTTTAGTATTGCCAGTGTAACAGTATAGCTTCCAATCTCTCCTCGCTCCTACCTGGGCTCGAACCAGGAACACATTGACAACAGCCACCCTCGAAGCAGCGTTACCCATGCAGAACAAGGGGAACAACTACTCCAAGTCTCAGAGCGAGTGACGTTTGAAACGCTATTAGCACCCCGCTAACTAGCTAGCCATTTCAAATCGGTTACACCAGCCTAATCTTGGGAGTTGATAGGCTTGAAGTCATAAACAGCGCAATGCTTGAAGCATTGCGAAGAGCAGCTGCTGGCAAAACGCACGAAAGTGCTGTTTGAATGAATGCTTACGAGCCTGCTGGTGCCTACCATCGCTCAGTCAAACTGCTCTATGAAATCATAGACTTAATTATAACATATTAACACACAGAAATACGAGCCTTAGGTCATTAATATGGTCGAATCCGGAAACTATCATCTCGAAAACAAAAAGTTTATTTTTTCAGTGAAATACGGAACCCTTCCGTATTTTGTCTAACTGGTGGCATCCATAAGTCTAAATATTCCTGTTACATTGCACAACCTTCAATGTTATGTCATAATTATGTAAAATTCTGGCAAATTAGTTCGCAAAGAGCCAGGCGGCACAAACTGTTGCATATACCCTGACTCTACGTGCAATGAACGCAAGAGAAGTGACACAATTTCACCTGGTTAATATTGCCTGCTAACCTGGATTTCTTTTAGCTAAATATGCAGGTTTACAAATATATACTCTTGTGTATTGATTGAAAATAAGAATGTGTTCTTAACTGACTTGCCTAGTAAATAAAGGTGTAAAAAAAATTGGAGTCCAAAAATACCGATTTACGATTGTTATGAAAACTTGAAATCGTTCCGAATTAATCGACCATTCCGATTAATCGGTCGACCTCTAGTCTGGAGGAGAGAAAGATACTAACGCATGTGTCAAACTCATTTCACGGAGGTCCGAGTGTGTTGGTTTTCACTCCTCCCTTGTACTTGATTGATTAATTAAGATCAGTAATTAGTAAAGAACTACCCTCACCTGGTTGTCTAGGTCTTAACTGAAAGGAAAAAACAAAAAGCTGCAGACACCAGGCCCTACAGAGAATGAGTTTGACACCCCTGCTGTAACAGAATGCACTGGTCTCTTGGAGTTGTTAATATAAAATGGATGCAAGTAAGTTGGCGCCACTATTAGTACAATGTCTTTATTTTTTAATAAAAGGCAGTTAGTTTTGCTTTTGAAAATAAAGGAGCTGAGGAAAAAGTTCTCTGAACTTACTGCTTCTTTGTTTTCCTTTCTGTCTTTAACTGTGGCTTTAGTCAGTAGAGAGTGGCAAGTAGCCTACAGAACAGAGATGAGCACAAACAGATCACAGCACCACACACACACACACACAAGCATCCGCCGGCACAGCCCTACTACTGACCAGCACTGTGTGTGCGTGCACGTTTTTTTACAGGCAGATTATAGCACAATGGTAGTAGTATGGGATTGTATCGAGCGAAGGGAGATCGATATGCATCAGCTTCACGTTCTGTGCGATTTTGGTGTTGTGTACAACAAAATAGCATTAGTGGTTCCAAAGCACCCTGCGTTCATCTCATTAAGATAGAAACATTTGATGTGTTGCTTTAAGTCAGTATAGAGAGAAAGTCAGTTTTTGTGGAAGCAGGGGAAAGCGGTCTCGGCTCATCAGACATGCAGATGGAAATAGGAAATAGGCTAGTGGAGTGTGTGTGTCCATACAGAGGTGTCCTTTCATGGAAAAATTGGGCTTAATGGAAACGGAGGTGTGTGTGTAAGCGGTTTATTGACAGTAGGGACACTAGCTGCTTTGTGGTGTCTTGATGTTGCTGAAGTCAATTAATCTGCATATGTTCCCCCTTTTCAAACCACCAACATTGAAGGGACAGTCCTTAATCTGTTCTGTCACAGTACATGAAGAGCGAACACGTAGAAGAGGGCAGAGCACGTATAGCAGCAAAGTTAGTGGAAAGTAGGAGAAAAGTAAGAAGGTTGTGCCAGTGTGTGTATTAGACTGAGTGAGAGATGTGGCCTAGTGCCATTATTAGCACAGTGTGGAAGAAGAAAGCCAGTGGCTTGTAAGGGTGTAGGTGACAGCAGCACAGTCCACCCACCCAGAGAGCAGTGTGAGGCCAGAGGTGGGGAATGAACCTACCTGGTAGAGACAGTGACACACACTGCGTAGCTGTGGCGGGAACTCGCTGGAGGAGTTGATAATGGCCAGGAAGAACCGGTCTGTGATCTGGAGAAGGTTCCGCTGGTTCTCGTCAAGGTTCTCTGACTGTTCTAGTCTACAGAGAGGGAGGGAGAGTGGAGAGGACAAAAAGAGAGGAGGGGGAAGAGAGAGAGGAAGGGGAAAGTCCGACAACTGTCTTTCACGATTGAAATAAAAAGTCAATCATTATGGTAGGAGACTTTAACAAAGTGTTAAGTACCTCAATGGACCATAAAGGTAATCACTCTACAAATTATCATCACCGTGCCCTTAAAGAAATCACAAATATTATGGACACATTAGAAATAGTGGATATTTACATTTACATTTACATTTAAGTCATTTAGCAGACGCTCTTATCCAGAGCGACTTACAAATTGGAAAGTTCATACATATTCATCCTGGTCCCCCCGTGGGGAATGAACCCACAACCCTGGCGTTGCAAGCGCCATGCTCTACCAACTGAGCCACACGGGACTTATCAATAATAAAAAAGCAGTTTCTGGCTAAAGAGATAAGACTAACAAGGGAAATCCATGAACTAATAGTAGTTTTTTTTCTTTTTCCCCCCGAAATTTACTGAAGACGGAGTCATCTATGATTCTCCGATTGATATTTTAAAAGAGGAAGCTAATTATTTTAGGTAGACGTTCTCTTTTCTGTCTCATCCTCGCCCACTGAATGAAGATTACGGTAAGGAATTCTTTCCAAATAATATTAAAAAAATGGACAATTAACAAATCAGATCAGTGCGAAGGCCAAATTACAGAGGAAGAACTTTGAGGCTTTTAAATCCTTTCAGTCTGGAAAAACACCAGGGCTTGATGGCATACCGGTAGAGGTATGTCAAACCTTTTTTGAGATACTAAAAGCTCCATTGTTAGATTGTTTTAACTACTCCTATAGAAATGGTAGTCTGTTAGATGCTCAGCAGGATGGTCTGATTTCTATATTATTAAAACAAGTACCAGATGGCAAATATAAAGACCGAGTCTATCTAAAAAACTGGAGGCCCCTTACACTTCAATGTTGTGATGCAAAAATACTACCGAAATGCATAGCACTCAGAAGTAAAAAGGGTTAAATCAGGTATTGTTCATCCTGATCCGACAGGTTTTTTACATGGACAATACATTGGAGATAATATACAACTACTAGAAATTATAGATCATGAAACATCTAAGAAGCCAGGCCTGGTATTTATAGCAGATTTTGAAAAGGCATTTGATAAAGACTGGATTTGATTTATAAATGCCTGGATTTTTTCAATTTCGATAATTCTCTTATGAAATGGGTAAAAATAATGTATAGCAACCCCAGGTGTAAAATAGTAAATAACGGCTACTTCTCAGAGAGTTTTGAATTGTCAAGAGGAGTTAAACAAGGGTGTCCGCTGTCAACATATTATTTATTATGGCCATCGAAATGCTAGCTATTAAAATCAGATCCAATAACAACATTAGAGGATTGGAAATCAAGGGCTTAAAAACAAAGGTGTCCATGTATGTCGATGACTCAAGTTTTATATTAAGTCCGCAAGCTAGATCCCTGCAATGTCTCATTGAAGATCTAGATAACTTTTCTGGACTCTGTACTAAAACCTAATTATGATAAATGTACAATATTACGTATTGGATCTTTAAAAATACAACTCTTACATCTTACATTACCCTGCAGTTTACCTATAAAATGGGCTGACAGTGAAGTAGACATACTTTGTATTCATATCACAAAATATATAAATTAGCTCTCCGCAGGGAATTTCAATAGAAAACTTGTAAAAATAGACAAGATCCTACAACCATGGAGAGGTAAATACCTGTCTATTTATGAAAAAAATTCCTGTTAAACTCCTTAGACATATCTCAGTTTACTCACTTACTTATGGCGCTGCCTACTCCTGATGATTTGTTTTTTAAATCATATGAGCAAAAAAATATTTTGATATATCTGGGACGCTAAACTAGACAAAATAAAAAGTGCCTATCTATATAATGAATATGAATTGGGTGGGTTGAGATGATTAAATACAGTTAAAGTCGGAAGTTTACATACACTTAGGTTGGAGTCATTAAAACTCGTTTTTCAACCACTCCACAAATTTCTTGTTAACAAACTATAGTTTTGGCAAGTCGGTTAGGACATATACGGTGTTCATGACACAAGTAATTTCTCCAACAATTGTTTACAGACAGATTATTTAACTTATAATTCACTGTATCACAATTCCAGTGGGTCAGAAGTTTACATACACTAAGTTGACTGTGCCTTTAACTTCTTATGGCTGCAGGGGCAGTATTGAGTAGCTTGGATGAAAGGTGCACAGAGGTGCCCAAAGTAAACGGCCTGCTCCTCAGTCATAGTTGCTAATATATGCATATTATTATTAGTATTGGATAGAAAACACTCTGAAGTTTCTAAAACTGTTTGAATTATGTCTGTGAGTATAACAGAACTCATATGGCAGGCAAAAACCTGAGAAAATACCCAAACAGGAAGTGGAAATTCTGAGGCTGGTCGATTTTCAACCAAGGTCACAGCGAGATATGGATGAGTTTGCACTTCCTACGGCTTCCACTAGATGTCAACAGTCTGTAGAACCTTGTCTGGTGCCTTTACTGTGAAGGGGGCCTGAATGAGAGGGGAATTAGTCAGGTCTGCCATGACCTGACCATTCTTTGACCATGCGCGTTCACATGAGAGGGAGCTCTGTTCCATCGCACATCTGAAGTTTATGGAATTCTCCGGTTGGAACGTTATTGAAGATTTATGTTAAAAACATTCTAAAGATTGATTCAATACATCGTTTGACATGTTTCTACGGACTGTTACGGAACTTTTGGACATTTCGTCTGCTTTTAGTGAACGCGCTTCCCTGACGTTGGTCGACATTACCGAGAAAAAAAACGAACATTTCTTGTGGAAGTGGGAGTCCTGGGAGTGCATTCCGACGAAGATCAGCAAAGGTAAGTGAAGATTTATAATGCTTTTTATGAGTTTTGTTGACTGCACAATTTGGCGGGTAACTGTATGGCTTGCTTTTGTGGCTGAACGCTGTTCTTAGATTATTGAATATTGTGCTTTTGCCGTAAAGCTTTTTGAAATCTGACAGCGGTTGCACTAAGAACAAGTGTATCTTTAATTCTATGTAAAACATGTATCTTTCATCAAAGTTTATGATGAGTATTTCTGTTATTTGACGTGGCTCTCTGCAATTTCTCCGGATATTTTGGAGGCATTTCTGAACATGTCGCCAATGTAAACGGAGGTTTTTGGATATAAATATTTACTTAATCAAACAAGACATATATGTATTGTGTAACGTGAAGTCCTATGAGTGTCATCTGATGAAGATCATCAAAAGGTTAGTGATTAATTTTATCTCTATTTGTGCTTTTTGTGACTCCTCTCTTTGGCTGGAAAAATGGCTGAATTTTTCTGTGAGTTGGTGGTGACCTAACATAATCGTTTGTGGTGCTTTCGCTGAAAAGCCTATTTGAAAATCAGACACTTTGGTGGGATTAACAACAAGATTACATTTAAAACGGTATAAGATACATGTATGTTTGAGGAATTTTAATTATGAGATTTCTGTTTGAATTTGGCGCCCGGCACTTTCACTGGTTGTTGTCATATCGATCCTGTTAACGGGATTGCAGCCAAAAGAAGTTAAACAGCTTGGAAAATTACAGAAAATTATGTCATGGCTTCAGAAGCTTCTGATAGGCTAATTGACATCATTTGATTCAATTGGGGGAGTACCTGTGGATGTATTTCAAGGCCTACCTTCAAACTCAGTGCCTCTTTGCTTGACATCATGGGAAAATCAAAAGAAATCAGCAAAGACCTCAGAAAAAAAAATTGTGGACCTCCACAAGTCTGGTTCATCCTTGGGAGCAATTTCCAACCGCCTGAAGGAACCACGTTCATCTGTACAAACAATAGTACGCAAGTATAAGCACCATGGGACCACACAGCCGGCATACCGCTCAAGAAGGAGACGCGTTCTGTCTCCTAGAGATGAACGTACTTTGGTGTGAAAAGTGCAAATCAATCCCAGAACAACAGCAAAGGACCTTGTGAAGATGCTGGAGGAAACCGGTACAAAGGTATATATATATCCACAGTAAAACGAGTCCTATATCGACATAACCTGAAAGGCCACTCAGCAAGGAAGAAGCCACTGCTCCAAAACCGCCATTAAAAAAAGCCAGACTACGGTTTGCAACTGCACATGGGGACAAAGATCGTACTTTTTGGAGAAATGTCCTCTGCTCTGATGAAACAAAAATAGAACTGTTTGGCCATAATGACCATCGTTATGTTTAGAGGAAAAAGGGGATGCTTGCAAGCCGAAGAACACCATCCCAACCATGAAGCACGGGGGCGGCAGCATCATGTTGTGGGGGTTCTTTGCTGCAGGAGGGACTAGTGCACTTCACAAAATAGATGGCATCATGAGGACGAAAATGATGTGGATATATTGAAGCAACATCTCAAGACATCAGTCAGGAAGTTAAAGCTTGGTCGAAAATGGGTCTCCCAAATGGACAATGACCCCAAGAATACTTCCAAAGTTGTGGCAAAATGTCATAAGGACAACAAAGTCAAGGTATTGGAGTGCCCATCACAAAGCCCTGACCTCAATCCCATAGACAATTTGTGGGCAGAACTGAAAAAGTGTGTGCGAGCAAGGAGGCCTACAAACCTGACTCAGTTACACCAGCTCTGTCAGGAGTAATGGGCCAAAATTCAACCAACTTATTGTGGGACGCTTGTGGAAGGCTACCCAAAGCGTTTGACCCAAGTTAAACAATTTAAAGGCAATGCTACCAAATACTAATTGAGTGTATGTAAACTTCTGACCCACTGGGAATGTGAAGAACGAAATAAAAGCTGAAATAAATCATTCTCTCTACTATTATTCTGACATTTCACATTCTTAAAATAAAGTGGTGATCCTAACTGACCTAAGACAGGGACTTTTTACTAGGATTAAATGTCAGGAATTGTGAAAAAATGAGTTTAAATGTATTTGGCTAAGGTGTATGGAAACTTCTGACTTCAATTGTATAAAAGCACTCAACCTCTCTATTTTTTCTCTTTAGTTCATTCTCTTGGTTGTTGGTGCATTGGGGGGGTTCTTGGGGGTGGGGAATGGAATTAATTGTATTTTTGTTTGTCTTGGGGGGGGGGGGGGGATCTGTGGGAGGGGTCTCGAATGGTTGAGGGACAGCTATTGGGGAACCTTAGAGGGTTGGGGTTCACGTTTTTTGGCCTGGTGGGAGATATGTCAACGTGCCCTTGAGCAGTGATTTGACCATGGATGCTTCTGTGTGTCGCTCTGAATGGGAGTCTGTTGGATGACTGGTATGATGTAGTTGTTGAGCGGCTTCACTGCAAGTATATTGTATGTTTCAGATATTCAATAAAACAATTATTTTAAAACGTCAGAATTGCCTTGGTAACTTCCATTTAAAAAGGTTACCCCCCAAAATTGCTCAAATCAACATGCTATCCTTTACCACCACACCAGGCTACCTCAGTCTAACTGGTGGAAAGCTTCTGGTTAATGTTCCTACCTGGTTGTGTCCACCTCAAAGCTGATGTTGTGCCACTCTGGGGTGGTGACGACCCCTTTAAGTAGAGGGTCCAGGAGCTTCTGTAGGTACGCCACCCCGTAAACCTAACACAAAGAATTTCAACATTAAAATGAATTTAAAATTTCAGGCTTGGTGCGAGTGCTTCAGGTTCTACCATTTAAAATTGTCTGTATGGGAGAGAAATGTGGTTTTACCTTGAAACAGAAGGTCATGATTTTACTGGCCAGACTGTTGCCTCTGAAGAGAGTCTGCATGGAGTCAGCCAGCTCCACCTCCTTGGAGAACATGTTCCACAGCAGCTGATACAGCAGGTGGCGAGAGTCAAACAGTGTCACCAACACACGGGCCAGCTCGTCCTGAAGAAGACACACTAACATGTTTCAACAACTACTGCCTCACATTCTCATACTTGCACAGGGGTGGCAAACCATTTTCCTGGAGAGCTACAGGACATGCAGGCGTTTGCTCCAGCCTTGCACTAACATGTCTGATTCTACTAATAAATCAGGTTTGTTATTGTAGTGCTCGTCATTGTGAAGGTTAGTCACCCAAAAGGCTGTGTTTCGTACATACCCATTGGGATCCTGGCACCACATTGGCCAGTGCCATGGCGATGGGAAGCTCTCCCTGGTCTCCCATCATAGTGACCAGCTCCACCAGCCTTTCAAAGCGGTCTGCCAGCACCGTCTCTGCCAGTGTGTCAAACTCTGTCCCCTGCTGGAGGATCTTAGTCAGAACCTCCATGAAGGTGGCCCGTGTCTGCAGGTCCTTATGGTAGCCCAGACCTGGAGAAGGATGTATGGAGGGGGAGGAGAGAGAGACGGATAGAGAGACAGAGCGACAGAGAGGGGGCACAAGAGAAAGATTAAGGGTGGCAGAGGATACAGGGACATTATAATTGAGGTTTGATTGTTCATTTTGGAAGCTATGGTCCTTGGTAGATGGAAGGACTAACATTATAGCTTTCCTGGCACTATAAAAAGGTGGAGAAATACTACTGCTACAGTAGATCACCGATAGAGTGCATGAGTCCGCTGTCCACGTTGGCGTTGAGGAGGTTGGACATGGCCAGGACAGTACAGTGTCTGAGGGAGGCCAGGCGTCGAGACATGCCCCTCTTCCTCCCAACCACCGGCTGGCCATCATCCTCCACCTCACTGCAGTCATTCAGCAGGTTCATGAACAGGGTAAAATACCTGGGTACAGGGGGTAAAGCAGGGTTCAGAACACTTAACAGGCAGTTTGAATTCAAATTATGTGCACATTTAAGTTAATGTATTCCTTTACTTCTATACAGAAAACACAGATAGTTTATTTTGCGTGTGGAAATGTTACAGCATGCACAGTAAACAGAAAGCTGAAGAGCAGCAACAGATAACTAAGTCTCTCTGGATAAGCACATCAGCTACATGACTAAAAGGTATATGAGTAAAGCATGTTGTAGTTACTTGAGGAAGAGCTGGGACTTGGCCTCCATCAGCTCCACCCCGTCTCCCTCCTCTGGCTGTAGAGGCAGGCCAGCTAACAGAGACACCACCGCCTCCATACTGGCCTGGTCCAGGTCTCTGGTCAGACACTTGATATCGTCATCAGCAGCCTGGTTGGAGGTGCCCATCACCCAGTCTGTCAGGTACTCCACCATCTTGTTCCTGGCAGAAGTGGTGAGCGGTTGAATTAACAAAAATTACCCATTGATTCTTGAAGAATATAACTTATGAGCTGTCAGAACAGCAGAACTCAAAATATACACTTGTTTTACTCCAACGTTTGTAAACAAAGTAAATGTAAACAAACACTATATAGCTTCAACGCATTGTTAAAACTATCATTTATATATCAGGTATGGTCATTCTATAGCTCTGTCTGTGAATTTGAGAGTGGTTATATTTCTCCAGACCCATCCAACTTTTTTTAATTGTTTGAACTGCTGACTGAAGCTTTAAGTAGCATTTAGCTAGTTTGGCTAGCGTTAAGCTAGAGTTTAGGTCTGTCCAGGAGGGAGTGCCATCTCTGTCGCTCACCTGAACTTCATCTCCTGGCAGAAGGACAGGTCGTCTCGTCTCTCCATCATCACCTCCACCAGCTGGCACAGCTTGGTTTTCATCTGGATGGCATGCAACGTGTTGCCTAAGACACGCACGTACCTGGGGGGGGGGGGGGGGGGGGTGAGATAAGATCGAATAAGGTCCTGAAGATTGACAACTGATTAGGTATTTCATAAGCCGTGAGTGTTCGTCCCTCACCTGACCAGGTTGAGCATCATGGTCTCTATGCTGGCCTGTCCCAGGTGCTCTGAGCTGCCCTCAGCATGGTTGTCCAGTAGGTTCTTCATGATGGCAATGGTCTGCTCCACAAACTGGGTGTTAGTGTCATTGATGGGGACCTGCAAGGGCACAGAGACAAATTAATTAAATAAGTTAACTACATTCCTGCTAATGTTAACAAATCAGTTTTATAATGAACTAATGAAATTCGACAACATCAGCGCAGGCAGGGCTCTGTGTTGCAATCAGCAAAAAAGTCACCATCCCCTTGTAAAACTCCCCAAAATGATTTTCTACACTAATACAATTCAAATCATTGGTTAACGTGCCCCATCCTCCTCCGCAGCCCATCCACTCACCGGCCCCTGTGTGTCGAAGAAGCGTCCGATGCTGTTCCTGAGCTTGTTGAAGAGCATGTGGTAGAGGACCGGGCTGAGCTCCAGCCCCAGCAGCTCCTTGACATTGGTGCGGACGTGCAGACCCACCCTCTCATGACCACATACCAGCAGGACCAGCAGGCGGTCCAGGAACCTGCCCAGGGGGGTTTCAGTGGAGGAAGAGGAGGAGCAGGTGGCTGAGGCTCCAGCTGCAGCGTTGGAGACCTCACAGACGCCCACAGAGACCATAGAGTATTTGCGTTCGCTCATGGGGCCCATGGGGGGGCTGTAGGTGGTGGGGCCACAGGGCTTGCTGTGCTGGGACAGACACACCCCGCCCAGAGCACACAGGAAGCCTGTCATGTTGATCCACTCCTGCAGGGGGAGACAAAGGGGTAGAGTTTGGAGCAATGGTCCCCTGTATTATTATTTTTTATTAACAGTGAAACACACCCAAATCCTAAAATGTAAGTGCTCTTACCTGACCATCCTCCACCTTGTTTTTGGGAAAGTTCAATATCTGTTTGGTGTCCTGCTCCCATTTTGCATGCGTGTCCTCCCACGCCTGGGGTGAGACATGGAAACAAGAAGGGGTAAGTCCCTAATACTGGAGGGATGTAAGCAAGGATAAACTGTATTTAATGTTTCACACCTCAGTGTTTCCTGCAGTGGGGTGCTCTATCCTTCTCAACAAGGCCATCACTCTCTTCTGCAGGGTGGAGCGTCCTACCAAACAGAGAAACACGTAGCGGAGTCATTGTCTGAAACCGTTGGCCTATATAGTGACTCAGAGAATGTTATAGTGGTCTACAAAACATAGCGTTTTTACTGACCAGTGGCCATTATGTTGCTGACGGAGGCGAACTCTGTGAAGGTGGCGTAGTTGGGCAGGATGTTCTGGACGAGCCCCTCGTCAGCGGAACAGCGGATGTCAGCCTCCTCACACAGGTGTCTGAAGCAGGACATGGCCACCAGCACGGCCTCAGTGTCAGGGCTCCACAGAAACATGTATAAACACACCTCCAGTTTGGTCTGGGCCTGTCTGCAGATGGGGATTCCACTGCCCTGCGTGGCACACTCCTGGGCGAGCAGAGAGGAGTTAGACATGTCCAACACACATTTAGACATGTCCAACACACATTTAGACATGTCCAACACTTGTATTTGACTTTTATAACTGCAAAACACTCCGGACGGTTTTCCAGACCTAAGCCTAGTCCTAGACTTAAACATTATTTTGAATGGAGATTCTCTATTGAAAGTGATTTTTAGTTCAGAACTAGGCTTAATCTGTGTCTGGGAAACTAGTTATTCTGATGTGAGGTTAGAGTCCCTGACCTCACCTTGTTCTTTAGGAGGAACTTGTTCCTGCAGATAAGGATCTCCCTCAGCCACTTCAACACCTCTGTACTGTTCACCATCTGGTGACCAATCAGCTTCTTACAGATCAGGAAGAGAACCAGGGAGCTGCAATGGAATAGGCCGGTGTTAGAGCCCAATGGAATCTCAACACACACCCCTAAAGACTGACAACTACTGAATCCATGACCAGTGTGTCTGTCTACATGGATTATCCCTGGACTGAAAAGCCCCCAGAACTAAACCATGTCCTTGTACCTGATGTCCCAGAAGGTTTCAATGGGGGCCTCAGGGTTCCACAGCTCAATGGTCTCAGGCAGGTGCAGCACCAGCAGAGCCTGGGCAGGGAGAGCCAGAGACAGATAGGGAGAAATGTACCTTACTTGAAGTTGATAATTCAATGCTAGGGAATAGAACTGAATTGGACAGAATGAGAAAGAATAAAGAAGCAGAGTAGATAGAGTGAGAGTAAAAGAGAGAAGGAGTGTAAACTGACCTCCATGGCTTCCTGGGAGAGCTGGGCTGTATTGGCCAAGGGCACCAGCTGCACCAGGCCTGCGATCAGCTCTGCTGTGCTGCTCTGGGTCTCCTGAGCCTGCTTCCCTGGGTTCTACACACACACACACAAGGTTAAATATACACGTATGGGTGAACGCAAGGGTGGAGAGGAAATCGAACCACACACACAAGTGGAAGGGAGGGTGATTAACTATTCAAACAGAACCTAGGGACATTGTCTCAGTATATACAGTTGAAGTCGGAAGTTTACATACACCTTAGCCAAATACATTTAAACTCAGTTTTTCACAATTCCTGACAATTAATCCCAGTAATAATGACCTGTCTTAGGTCAGTTAAGATCACCACTTTATTTTAAGAATGTGAAATGTCAGAATAATACTGTAGAGAGAATGATTTATTTCAGCTTTTCTTTCTTTCATCACATTCCCAGTGGGTCAGAAGTTTACATACACTCAATTAGTATTTGTTAGCATTGCCTTTAAATTGTTTAACTTGGGTCAAACGCTTTGGGTAGCCTTCCACAAGCTTCCCACAATAAGTTGGGTGAATTTTGTCCCATTCCTCATGACAGAGCTAATGTAACTGAGTCAGGTTTGTAGACCTCCTTGCTCGCACACGCTTTTTCAGTTCTGCACACACATTTTCTATAGGATTGAGGTCAGGGCTTTGTGATGGCCACTCCAATACCTTGACTTTGTTGTCCTTAAGCCATTTTGCCACAACTTTGGAAGTATGCTTGGGGTCGATGTTCATTTGGGAGACCCATTTGCGACCAAGCTTTAACTTCCTGACTGTTGTCTTTTTTTAATGGCGGTTTTGGAGCAGTGGCTTCTTCCTTACTGAATGGCCTTTCAGGTTATGTCAATATAGGACTCATTTTACTGTGGATATAGATACTTTTGTACCTGTTTCCTCCAGCATCTTCACAAGGTCCTTTGCTGTTGTTCTGGGATTGATTTGCACTTTTCGCACCAAAGTACGTTCATCTCTAGGAGACCGAACGCGTCTCCTTCCTGAGCGGTATGACAGCTGCGTGGTCCCATGGTGTTTATACTTGCGTACTATTGTTTGTACAGATGAATGTGGTACCTTCAGGCGTTTGGAAATTGGGATGAACCAGACTTGTGGAGGTCTGCAATTATTTTTCTGAGGTCTTGGTTGATTTCTTTTGAGAAATCAAAGAGGCACTGAGTTTGTAGGTAGGCCTTGAAATATCAAATCAAATTTATTTATATAGCCCTTCTTACATCAGCTGATATCTTAAAGTGCTGTATAGAAACCCAGCCTAAAACCCCAAACAGCAAGCAATGCAGGTGTAGAAGCACGGTGGCTAGGAAAAACTCCCTAGAAAGGACAAAACCTAGGACAAAACCTAGAGAGGAAGCAGGCTATGAGGGGTGGCCAGTCCTCTTCTGGCTGTGCCGGGTGGAGATTATAACTGAACATGGCCAATATGTTCAAATGTTCATAAATTACCAGCATGGTCAAATAATAATAATCACAGTAGTTGTCGAGGGTGCAACAGGTCAGCACCTCATGAGTAAATGTCAGTTGGCTTTTCATAGCCGATCATTGAGAGTATCTCTACCGCTCCTGCTGTCTCTAGAGAGTTGAAAACAGCAGGTCTGGGACAGGTAGCACGTCCGGTGAACAGGTCAGGGTTCCATAGCCGCAGGCTACATCCACAGGTACACCTCCAATTGACTCAAATGATGTCAATTAGCCTATCAGAAGCTTCTAAAGCCATGACATAATTTTCTGGAATGTTCCAAGCTGTTTAAAGGCACAGTCAACTTAGTGTATGTAAACTTCTGACCCACTGGAATTGTGATACAGTGAATTATAAGTTAAATAATCTGTCTGTAAACAATTGTTGGTAAAATTACTTGTGTCATGCACAAAGTAGATGTCCTAACCGACTTGCCAAAACTATAGTTTGTTAACAAGAAATGTGTGGAGTGGTTGAAAAACGAATTTTAATGACTCCAACCTAAGTGTATGTAAACTTTCGACTTCAACTGTATGTGGTGGTTGGTGTCAGACTTACGTGCAGCATGAGTTTGGGGTCAGCGTGGATGAGTTTGACCAGGGCGAGGAGGAGGCACTTGTAGCTGCGTGTATCCAGGTCTGTGGTTTTCTCTTTGAACTTAAGGCTGGTGGTCATCTTCTCTTTAAATGACAGACTCTGTCAGAGAGAGAAGTTGTAACTTTAGGTGTAGCTAATACATACTTTTCCTAAGAGGTTGGCTTACACAGGAAAACAAAAGGTAAGTGGGTTTCAAACGATTGGTGTGAAAGTGAGTGTGAATGTGCGCATGTGTGTGTGGTCCCTTTCTCACCGGCGTCATACGTAGTGGGGCGTGTGTGTGAAGGCCTTGCATCACTCGGCTCAAAGTGTCTGAGAACATTAGTCGCAGCTCTCCAGAGTAGCAGTACACTGCATCAATCTTAGGCCACCAGTCCAGATCAGACTAAAGGATGAAGAGGATAGAAAATCATTAATATTGCACTGCTGTGGGAAAGGCCAATGAGATCAACACCGTCCTATCAATTGTACTTCGACTGAACTTGGGTAGTAAGTAGTAGTGGAGACAGTAGACACTTACATTGGTGATGATTCTGTGCAGGGAGTTGACCAGGACAAAGTGAAAGGTAGAGGGGGAGGCGGAGGCCAAACAGACCTGAGGAGATTGTCTTTATTAATGTTTCGTCAAAAAAGACGCTTTGACACTGAGGTATCATTCAGACATGGTCTGCACATTTTCTGCCAATGCGCTGAGCAGACTGACAGACCTTAAAGTGCTGATTGTTGTGAGGGTTGATACGGAAACAGGAGACGAAACAGTCGATCATGAGGTCCACGTCTGCGTTCTGGCTGCCTGCCCCGCGAGAGAAGGGCTTGGTGGGGTTGAAGAGCAGGGCCTGATGGGATAGATAGGAGGCGTCTATGTGACCGTCTGCAATATTCCAAATCAACCAATTTCCCAATTAACCCTAACGCAAGGGGCTTTGTGAAGGTCTGAAAATATTGGATAGGTATTAGCAAAATGGTCATAGCTCCATAGCGGTAGCACTAGCACAAAAGTTGCACTATAAAAGTCTAAGGGGTAGCCATAGGCATTTCAATCATGGTTTACCGTTCAGGACGTTGTAGATAGAAATGTTCTATACAGAAAGGACATTGTCAATTTTACTCCACGACTGGAATGACGAACATAAAACCCAGACACCACTGCTGTAGTGTTCCCTAGCCCCCAGAGGGCGACAGAGTGTTTAGTTTATCTGACCTTGAGGTCCACCACGATGGACTGCACCAAGAGGAAGATGCCCGAGTGGTCCTCCCAGTTGATGTAGGTGGAGGCCTTGCACAGTTTGACACAGGCGATGGCTGCACTCTCTGTTAGTTGCTTGCTGCCCCCCTGGCCTGCTAGGGCCTTCCTCAAGCTCTCCAGGAACAGCTTCTGTAACAAGAGAAAGAAAGCAACTATCAGCCACACTACTTATTTAATCCCAGTGTGTGTATGTGTGTGTGTGTGTGTGCACTCTCTCATCTCACTTTGTTGGCCTTGCTCTCCTCCACCACCTCTCGGGAGATGATGTGTGTGATCTCGGGACAGAGGATGAGGAGGATGATCTGTAGAGGCCACACCGCTGCCTTCCTCTTGGCACTCTCAGCAAAGCTGTCCACCAGGTCAAACAGCCTCTCCGCAGCATCTAAAGGGCATGCCAGACAGACAAGTGAGATAGCCCTTAACTCATCATACTTCTTATTTATTGTCCTGATCTATTCCCTACAGTCCCTTTGACACTGAAGATTTCACATAAAAAATAAAAAATAAATGCATGTAATGATAGCATCTGCATTGTGTTTCAGTCCAATACAAGGCACTTGAGAATACTGACCTGCCATGTCTGTCTGTGGTCTCTGGTAGAGCATGGTAAACTCATCAGGGTAGTTCTCCACCCAGTTCCAGAAGGCCTGCGGAGGAACACAAATATTTAGCACTGTCCTCTCTAGAATGGGACAGTAGCTATGTTTTCATGAACTTTTCCAGTGATTTATTGGCAACATTTAGAACATTTGAATAGAAAATAATTTTAATACATTCGCAAAAAAATGGTATTTCATCAATTTTAGAATAAGGCTGTAATGTAACAAAATGTGGAAAAAGTCAAGGGGTCTGAATACTTTCCGAAGCCACAGTAGATCAATTGCCTGCTACGGTGCATTTCCATCCAACTGTCTTGTGTCGACAAAAACAGCTGGACGTAATGACGTCACACCAACAAACAGAAGAAATTTTCGCAAAAACCTAGTGTTGAATAAACATGAAGGAGTTGAAGTGTTTCCATTATCCATTTAGGCAAATTGCACATGAAGAAATTGGCGACAGCCTGTATTCCCTCCCACCCATCTGTTCCATGTCTCAGGTAGCCCGCAAAAGCCAGCATGGATAGAACGAAAGAATTTACTAATATATGCCATAGTCTAATAATTCCTATGTGCCAATGTATTGTCATGGTGAACCTTGCACTCCAGTTGATCTGAAATAATCGAATAGTGAAACTTGCATTCAGCCAACTCTAAAGTCAAAGCATTTCAGGCATTCTTGAAAGTCAGGACAGTGCTCTGCGTACCGTCAACACTATTCGGCAATCAACATTTATTTGAAAAACATTGTTTCTATCATCGTTTGTAGCAATAAAGAAAGTAAAATGTTGTCGATCTTTAGAGCATTTTTCCTATAGCTGCCGTTTCATTACACATTACACATTTTTTTCCAATAAAACTGGATCAATGGAAACCTGCATAGTAATGTCCTCAAAGTGGAACATTTTATTTTAAACATTTCACCAGCAGCCAAGAGGTGGCAGTAGCAAATACCATGAATAATACACTACATTTTCAATAGTATGTGAACACCTGCTAGTCAAACATCTCGTTCTAAAATCATGGGCATTAATATGGAGTTGGTCCCCCCTTTGCTGATATTACAGCCTCCACTCTTCTGGCAAGGCTTCCACTAGATGTTCAAACATTGCTGCGGAAACTTACTTCCATTCAGCTGCAAGAGCATTATTGAGGTTGGGCACTGATGTTGGAGGATTAGGCCTGGCTCGCAGTCGGCGTTCCAATTCATCCCAAAGGTGTTCGATGAGGTTGAGGTCAGGGCTCTGTGCAGGCCAGTCAAGATCTCCCACACCGATCTCAAACAAACCATTTCTGTATGGGCCTTGCTTTGTGCATGGGGGCATTGTCATGCTGAAACAGGAAAGGGCCTTCTCCAAACTGTTACCACAAAGTTGCAAGCACAGAATCGTCTAGAATGTCATTGTATGCTGTAGCGTTAAGATTTCCCTTCACTGGAACTAACGGGCCAAGCCCAAACCATGAAAAACAGCCACAGACCATTGTTCCTCCTCCACCAAACTGTACAGATGACACTACGTATTGGGGCAGGTAGCATTTTCCTGGCATCCACCACACGCAGATTCGTCAGTCGGACTGCCAGATGGTGAACCGTGATTCATCACTCCAGAGAACACGTTTCCACTGCTCCAGAGTCCAATGGTGACGAGCTTTACACCACTTCAGCCTGCTCGGCCACTGAAACTCATTTCATGAATCTCCCGACATCAGTTATTGTGCTGACGTTGCTTCCAGAGGCAGTTTGGAACTCGGTAATGAGTGTTGCAACCAAGGACAGGCAAGTTTTTACACACTACGCACTTCAGCACTCAGTGGTCCCGTTCTGTGAGCTTGTGGCCCATCACTTCGCGGCTCACTGGTCAGCAACTGGTGTGGCTGAAATAGCCAAATCCACTAATTTGAAGGGGTATCCACATACCTTTGGCCATGTAGTATATAATAATACACCAACTTCATAAACACAAAACAGCAGCACTGAATATAGATATATTGGTGCACAAACCTTTTCCAAACTGTTAATGACGGCAAGTTGGGCAGGTTTCTTCAGGGCTTTGAATTTTAATACCGTTTCTGAGAGGATGTAGTAAAAAGTAATAGAGTATTAGCAAAAAACTATTAAAAAAAACAGTATGACATACAAGGAATTGAGTGAATGAGTAGCTACCTTGGAGCAGTCTTTTAAGTTTGGCGCAGTCCACGTTGATGTACTGCATGAGCTCTATATCATGCACATCCACAGTATCTTCTGAGCAGACTGTCAGCTCTTGCAACCTGGGGGAGAACACAATGGATAAGGACTCTCAGACACTGCCATGGAACAAGTTCGTCTAGTCAAACATGATATGCAGAGATATTATTCTACCACAGTTTCTCAGTAGAAAGGAGAGAAAGAAGAGGGGGTGGAAGAGAGGGAAAAGAGGACAGCCTTGTAGAGGTTGCCTTTTTGACATCATCCTTCAAGACAGGAAACTGACATGAGTGTATCAATGATGTGAAACTTTCTGAATGTTGCTAGTCTACAGTAAACATGTTGTCCCCCACGGATGATGTATTGCTCCTTGTGTCAATTAGTGACAATTATTACAACGTATGTTGTGTGGAAATAAATGACATTTTTAAGTACCAAAATTATATAGGTTGTTATGGGAACCTAGTTGCTCATGAGGGGCTGCATATATGAACCACATTTCATGACAATAGCTCAAACGGGACAGGAGATAAGCTTGTTCAAAGTTTGGAATTTCAGTTGATTACTATAGCACCCCCTTTGAGCCAATCCATATAAATCTCTATGGGAAGATGTATCATTCACACAAGTTTCTTCAAAAATCAGGCCAGTGCTGTCTGAGACATCACGTGTGACGAAGGTACAACTGTACGAATGTACTAACGGACGGAGACCTATCCAGTCCCGTCTCCGATTTACAATGACGCGATGTGCGGCATATGGATGCAACAAGCGCCAATTCAAAACATGTGGAAAGACATTTCATTTGCAAGTTCCTGAAATTATATTGGTTGTTATGGGAAATGTGTTTCTTATGAGGAAATGCATCCATATAAAAAAAATGACATGACTGTAGCTCAAACGGGGCAGGAGATATGCTTGTTCTAAGTTTGGTGGTGGACAAAAAGTGTAATTAGCAGAAAAACGAAATGGGCCTGAGCTTATAGGTCCTCATGAGAAACTAGTTGCTCATGAGGAGCTGCATATATGAACCACATTTCATGACAATAGCTCAAATGGGACAGGAGATAAGCTTGTTCATAATTTGGAATTTCAGTTGACTACTATAGCACCCCCTTTAGCCAATCAGTGTAATTTTGTAAATGTTGTATCCCTATGGCAAGACGCGTTATTAATCCAAGTTTAGTAAAAATCGGGCCAGCGCTGTCTGAGATATCGCGTGTGATAAACATACTAACGGACAGAGGCAGATCCACAGTCCCCTTCCCGATTTCATCGTGGGGGACAATTAACCTAATAGGAGGTAACAGGATTCTGTTTTATTGTTCCATCTGAACATTCTGTAACGTTGCACCATCCTGAACATCCTGGGTGGGGAGGGAGGGATTTCCGTCATAACTGGGTTAACAGTTCATTCACAGTGACATTGTCATTGGCTGGCTGCTAAACTGAAGTGCTGAGGTATGCAAACAAGGCATATGGCATAAGTAGAAAGGGGGACCAAACAGTCTCCTCATCATTACTTCTGAAGACAGACCTTCATTTGTAATATTTGTAATATTACACTTTTGGGAAAATCAGGTCTGGTGGAACTTTTTAAAGACACAAATGCATTTTTCCACAAAAGATAATGTAGGTCAGTTGCCATCGACCTTGGAAGAACAACAAGGTGGGCAGGCTTTTGTTCCAGCCCTGTACTAACACATCTGATCAACTGCTCATCAAGACAGTGATAGTGACAGTCAATTAGCCAACACAGTCTGCAGTTCCTCAGGATCAGGGTTACCTGGTGGAGATGCGGCTGAAAACAGCATTGAAGTTGTTGCAGCTCAGGGAGAAGAGGACCCCTGAGGCAGAGGCACGGAGCTCAGCAGCATGCTGGTGGCCCTCGCGGTACATGTGGATGAAGTGACAGATCTCTGGCAGCAGCTGCTTCACCAGCATGGTCTCGTCCAGACGCAGGCAGTCCTTTGATTGCTGGGAGGATTTTATTTTATTTATTAGGATCCCTATTAGCCGGCGACAGCTAATCTTACTGGGGTCCCACACATAACGAAAAATAATTTACAGACAAAAGACTTTACATACATTTAAAAACAGTAACATGTAGTGTGTGTGCATCTATCAGTTACACATACATGTCAGTACATACACACAACAAGAGGAATACAGAGAAAAAGAGAGAGAGGACGATGAGAGGAAAGGGTGTGTGTAAGCTGGCGTCTCCAGGTTCTCTGAGAAAACAATGAGTGCTTTTCAGGTTATCAGTGGCAACTTCTCACATATTTTGGATTTATACAGCTGGACATGCAACACATTTATGTGGGTTAAGTGCCTTGCTTAGTGGCACAAACCCAGCATGTCCCTACCTGGGATTCACAAGTGCTCCCATTGGCTAATTTCCAAAACTACGGGAGTCAAACTGGCAGCCTCATACTTGGACAGACTGCATACAACTGCATTCCAAACCTGTAGCTCACCCATATGTAGGAAATAGTCTTAACACAAAATAAGGCTACTACTATACTTAAAAATGTGTCACATAAAAACTCAAATTCTAACGAGAATTCCATAGCGTCCATGAGGGGACCAGCTGGCTTCTGTCTGACGACATGTCCTAATGAAAAACCTATACAGGAAACCCTCAGCGATCCCATTGGAGGCTGTGAAAGCACTAACTCAAGTCGAGGAAACACCTGGAAATGTAATCTTCTGCTGCAGGGTTGCAGAACTGAGGCACCTATTTCAGAAGTGAAGAGAAAGCACGAGTGAAGGAAGGGGTTTAAGTGTAGGTCTGTGTGTCTGGAAAAAGCAGAGAGAGACAGAACAGGGGCATCCATGATCCATTGAACCAATGTAATACTGGCGTTGTGTTGGGAGACTTATAGCGTTTTAGAATATTGGTGCAATATTTTGAGGCCAATGCTCTTGACTGGCAATGTTCAATTCAATTCAATCAAGAGAAAACTATTTGAGTTGGGGGAGGCCATTGGACTAATATGGGACAGGCTGGGGAAAAACTAAAATGGAGAAATGTTTATACAGAACAAACACACACAAGCAAGTGTAGGGGGTAGGTTAGCAGACCAACTAAATGGTGACGTAAGAAGGTATACAGTAGATGCAGACTGTATGGGGTATTCCTCACCGATGCCAGGCACTTCTCCAGTGTGTCCAGGATAATCAGCTGGGAGAGGTAGAGGTTCTTCTCAGCAGCTTCCCCGAATATCCGCTGGGGAGAGGAGGGGAGGGTAGAGGACAGGAGAGGAGGGGTTACAGACACAGAGGACACAGTGATTTGGCAAACACCACTTCCAGCCCTTAGCATGCATCCTAAACTTGAGTTGACTTTGAGTTTTGACTCAATACACACCTTCCAGGAGGTAGAGTTGATGACATGCAACGTGGTGATCCCCATAGCTAAAAGAGACACGTTAAAAAACACCACTTACCATGTTGTTCACATTTTTTAGTATGTTCGTGAGGCCACTGATGACGAGGGAGAACTTGTACTTAGAGATGTTGATGAGACATTCCTTGTTGTGCTCTGTGCTGACTTTGGTGTGGTTGTTCTGATGTCCCGTTTTAACAGGAAGCTAAGGAAAAAGAGAAAAAAGCATGTGTCATCCTAAAGTCACAGGAGAATCTAGCCATGGGTGAAGGTATTAGACAGTGGACAATATATACAGCAGGTTTGAACAATTCTAATAGAATTACACAAAGCCGGCCTCCCTAGTAGCACAGCAGTCTAAGGCACTGCACCGCAGTGCTTGAGGTGTCACTACAGACCCGAGGTTGTCCTGGTCAGGGAAGGGTTTGGCAGGACGGGATGTCCTTGTCCCATGGCGCTCCAGCGACTCCTTGTGGCGGGACGGGCGCATGCACGCAGACTTCGGTCATCAGTTGTACTGTGTTTTCTCCGACACATTGGTGAGGCTGGCTTCCGGGTTAAGTGAGCAGTGTGTCAAGAAGCAAAGCAGCTTGACAGGGTCATGTTTCGGAGGATGCATGGCTCTCGACCTTCGCCTCTCCCGAGTCTGTACGAGAGTTGCAGCGATGGGACAAGACTGTAACTACCAATTGGATATCACGAAATTGGGGAGGAAAAGGGTGTATAAAATCAAAAGTTTGGACACACCTACTCATTCAAGGGTTTTTCTTTATTTTTTATATTTTCAACATTGTAGAATAATATTGAAGACATCAAAACTATGAAATAACACATATGCAATCATGTAGTAACCAAAAAAAGTGTTCAACAACTATATTTTATATTTGAGATTCTTCAAAGTAGCCACACTTTGCCTCGATGACAGCTTTGCACACTCTTCGCATTCTCTAAAACCAGCTTCACCTGGAATTATTTTCCAACAGTCTTTAAGGTGTTCCCACATATGCTGAGCACTTGTTGGCTGCTTTTCCTTCACTCTGCAGTCCAACTCATCCCAAACCATCTCAAATTGGGTTGAGGTCAGGTGATTGTGGCCAGGTCATCTGATGCAGCACTCCATCACTCTCCTTCTTGGTCAAATAGCCCTTACACAGCCTGGAGGTGTGTTGGGTCATTGTCCTATTGAAAAACAAAAGACAGTCCCACTAAGCACAAACCAGATGGGATGGCGTATCGCTGCAGAATGCTGTGGTAGCCATGCTGGTTAAGTGTGCTTTGAATTCTAAATAAAATTACTGACAGTGTCACCAGCAAAGCACACCCACCCCATCACACCTCCTCCATGCTTCACGGTGGGAACCACACATGCCAAGATCATCTGTTCACCTACTCTGCGTCTCACAAAGACACGGCAGTTGTAAACAAAAATCTTGTGTTTCTTGGCCCAAGCAAGTCTCTTCTTATTGGTGTCATTTAGTAGTGGTTTCATTGCAGCAATTCGACCATGAAGGCCTGATTCAAGCAGTCTCCTCTGAACAGTTGAGGATGAGATGTGTCTGTTACTTGAACTCTGTGAAGTATTTATTTGGGCTGCAATTTCTGAGGATGGTAACACTAATGAACGAATCCTCTGCAGCAGAGGTAACTCTGGGTCTTCCTTTCCTGTGGCGGTCCACATGAGAGCCAGTTTTATCATAAAGCATTACGGTTTTTGCGACTGCACTTGAAGAAACTCCAAAGTTCTTGAAATGTTTCGCATTGACTGATCTTCATATCTTAAAGAAATGGACTGTCATTTATCTTTGCTTATTTGAGCTGTTCTTGCCATAATTAGGTATTTTACCAAATAGAGCTAAATTCTGTATACCACCCCTACCTCGTCACAACAGAACTGATTGGCTCAAATGCAATAAGGAAAGAAATTCCACAAATTAACTTTTAACAAGGCACACCTGTTCATTGAAATGCCTTCCAGGTGACTACCTCATGAAGCTGGTTGAGAGAATGCCAAGAGTGTGCAAAGCTGTCATGAAGGCAAAGGGTGGCTACTTTGAAGAATCTCAAATATATTTTGATCTGTTTCACACTTTTTTGGTTACTACACAATTCCATGTGTGTTATTTCACAGTTTTGACATCTTCACTATTATATTACAATGTAGAAAAGTCAAAATAAAGGAAAAACCTTTGAATGAGTAGGTGTCCAAACTTTTGACTGGTACTGTGTGTGTATGTATATATGTATATATATATATATATATATATATATATAAAGATTAACACAAAACCATGGTTTCACGTTCTTATCATGTGTATACACATATCCACACTACACATATCCTCACAAGAAGTGCCATGTCACACCTCTCGCGCTATAAGGACGCCTCTGACACCTGACAAAGAGCAAGGAGCAGACGTCCTGCAGTCACAGAGCAATGAAGCCCTGCGCTAAGAAGAACATCGCCACACCACAACTCTAACGTACACCCACAGCTGTACACCTGCAGGCTACATCTGTGTGAACACAGACATCACACAGGGGCTAGCTGGGCCAGAACTCATGGGCAGGGGGAGCCCCTGCAAGCTTGATTAGTGGTGGGGCTGTTTTTTATTTAATTTTATTTCACCTTTATTTAACCAGGTAGACCAGATGAAAACAAATTCTCATTTACCACTGCGACCTGGCCAAGATAAAGCAAAGCAGTGAGACAAAAACACATAATTACACATGGGATAAACAAAAGTACAGTCAATAACACAATAGAAAAGGAAATCTGTATATAGTGTGTGCAAATGAAGTAAGGAGGTAAGGCAATAAATAGGCCATAGTGGATAAGTAATTACAATTTAGCAATTTACACTGGAGTGATATATGTGCAGATGAGGATGTGCAAGTAGAAATACTGGTGTGCAAAAGAGCAGAAAAACTAAAACAAATACGGGGCTGAGGTAGGTAGTTGGTTGGGCTATTTTCAGATGGGCTGTGTACAGCTGCAGCAATCGGTAAGCTGCTCTGACAGCTGGGGCTTAAAGTTAGTAAGGGAGAAATAAGTCTCCAACTTTAGTGATTTTTGCAACTTGTTCCAGTCATTGGCAGCAGAGAACTGGAAGGAAAGGAGGCCAAATTAGGTGTTGGCTTATATAATATACCTGCTGGAGCGCGTGCTACGGGTGGGTGTTGCTATCGTGACCAGTGAGCTGAGATAAGGCAGGGCATTACCTAGCAAAGACTTATAGATGACCTGGAGCCAGTGGGTTTGGCGACGAATACGTAGCGAGGACCAGCCAATGAGAGCATACAGGTCGCAGTGGTGGGTAGTATATGGGGCTTTGGTGACAAACCGACGATCGGTTGAAGAGCATGCATTTAGTTTTACTAGCATTTAAGACCAGTTGGAGGCCACGGAAGGAGTGTTGTATGACGTTGAAGCTCGTTTGGAGGTTTGTTAACAGTGTCCAAAGAAAGGCCAGATGTATACAGAATGATGTCGTCTGCGTAAAGGTGGATCAGAGAATCACCCGCAGCAAGAGTGACATCATTGATATAAACAGAGAAAAGAGTTGGCCCGAAAATGTTACCCTGTGGCACCCCCATAGAGACTGCCAGAGGTCCGGACAACAGGCCCTCCGATTTTACACACTGAACTCTATCTGAGAAGTAGTTGGCGAACCAGGCGAAGCGGTCATTTGAGAAGCCAAGGCTATTGAATCTCCCGATAAGAATACGGTGATTGACAGAGTCGAAAGCCTTGGCCAGGTCGATGAAGACGGCTGCACAGTATTGTTTCTTATCGATGGCGGTTATGATATCATTTAGGACCTTGGGTGCACCTCAGCCACGCTCTTGACCAGCTCAGAAACCGGATTGCATAGTGGAGAAGGTACGGTGGGATTCGAAATGGTCGGTGATGTGTTTGTTCACTTGGCTTTTGTGAACGCTGCGTGTAACACATCCGGTGTCAGGATAAATAAAAAGCAAGGTCTGCTAACTTTCTTTAATTATGTTTAATTACCGCAAACAATGAATGGCAAATGCAATTTTCGTATATACGGGTTTGCTGTATCACCACGCAGGGTTAACAGGGAACTGCAGGAAGTACGTAAACAGCTGTTCTTATACCGTGATGACGTAGTTCTAACGCGTCTGTTGGCCTATCACAGTAGAGGCTGGGCGCGGTTTAGACTTTGCCCCCCTCGGATTTGTCCAAGCCCCCTTGGCGCGTTCCTTTTGTCCACATCTGGTTGCTGGGTAGATTAGATCCGTCTTGTGTCTGTCGATTCTACACTGAAACAGTTCCTAATATGGTATTGTCCAGTATTCTAACCTCTTGGTTGGCCTAGAGAGATGCACCCCTCCCCTCTCCAGACTGTCCACAGCTTTTATGGCCTGTGTTGGTCAGTCCTTACACCTACACACACACCCCCCTCTGTATTGTTTGTGTGTGTGTGTAACAAAACAATATTCATCTTCAAACAATATGCTAACAGGTTACAGTGCATAAACATAAATCCTAACACTTTCAAAGACCTTAGAAAGGCAGGGCAGGATGGATATACAGTGGGGAGAACAAGTATTTGATACACTGCCGATTTTGAAGGTTTTCCTACTTACAAAGCATGTAGAGGTCTGTAATTTTTATCATAGGTACACTTCAACTGTGAGAGACGGAATCTAAAACAAAAATCCAGAAAATCACATTGTATGATTTTTAAGTAATTAAATTGCATTTTATTGCGTGACATAAGTATTTGATCACCTACCAACCAGTAAGAATTCCGGCTCTCACAGACCTGTTAGTTTTTCTTTTAGAAGCCCTCCTGTTCTCCACTCATTACCTGTATTAACTGCACCTGTTTGAACTTGTTACTTGTATAAAAGACACCTGTACACACACTCAATCAAACAGACTCCAATCTCTCCACAATGGCCAAGACCAGAGAGCTGTGTAAGGACATCAGGGATAAAATTGTAGACCTGCACAAGGCTGGGATGGGCTACAGGACAATAGGCAAGCAGCTTGGTGAGAAGGCAACAACTGTTGGCGCAATTATTAGAAAATGGAAGATGTTCAAGATGACGGTCAATCACCCTCGGTCTGGGGCTCCATGCAAGATCTCACCTCGTGGGGCATCAATGATCATAAGGAAGGTGAGGGATCAGCCCAGAACTACACGGCAGGACCTGGTCAATGACCTGAAGAGAGCTGGGACCACAGTCTCAAAGAAAACCATTAGTAACACACTACGCTGTCATGGATTGAAATCCTGCAGCGCACGCAAGGTCCCCCTGCTCAAGCCAGCGCATGTCCAGGCCCGTCTGAAGTTTGCCAATGACCATCTGGATGATCCAGAGGAGGAATGGGAGAAGGTCATGTGGTCTGATGAGACAAAAATAGAGCTTTTTGGTCTAAACTCCACTCGCCGTGTTTGGAGGAAGAAGAAGGTTGAGTACAACCCCAAGAACACCCTCCCAACCGTGAAGCATGGAGGTGGAAACATAATTCTTTGGGGATGCTTTTCTGCAAAGGGGACAGGACGACTGCACCGTATTGAGGGGAGGATGGATGGGGCCATGTATCGCGAGATCTTGGCCAAAAACCTCCTTCCCTCAGTAAGAGCATTGAAGATGGGTCGTGGCTGGATCTTCCAGCATGACAACGACCCGAAACACACAGCCAGGGCAACTAAGGAGTGGCTCCGTAAGAAGCATCTCAAGGTCCTGGAGTGGCCTAGCCAGTC
This sequence comes from Salvelinus alpinus, assembly GCF_045679555.1. Taxonomy (NCBI): domain Eukaryota; kingdom Metazoa; phylum Chordata; class Actinopteri; order Salmoniformes; family Salmonidae; genus Salvelinus; species Salvelinus alpinus. The sequence continues at coordinate 28,499,086 of NC_092106.1, read as the reverse complement.
TCCAGACCTGAACCCAATAGAAAATCTTTGGAGGGAGCTGAACGTCCGTATTGCCCACCGACAGCCCTGAAACCTGAAGGATCTGGAGAAGGTATGTATGGAGGAGTGGGCCAAAATCCCTGCTGCAGTGTGTGCAAACCTGGTCAATAACTACAGGAAACGTATGATCTTTGTAATTGCAAACAAAGGTTTCTGTACCAAATATTAAGTTCTGCTTTTCTGATGTATCAAATACTTATGTCATGCAATAAAATGCAAATTAATTACTTAAAAATCATACAATGTGATTTTCTGGATTTTTGTTTTAGATTCCGTCTCTCAGAGTTGAAGTGTACCTATGATAAAAATTACAGACCTCTACATGCTTTGTAAGTAGGAAAACCTTCAAGATCGGCAGTGTATCAAATACTTGTTCTCCCCACTGTAGGTCTGTAACAGTTTGGGTCTAGAGTGTCTTCCCCTTTGAAGAGGGGGATGACCACAGTCACTTTCCAATCTTTAGGAATCTCAGACGATACGAAAGAGGTTGAAGTTTGAGGTTGAGGTTGGCGGCGGATAATGTTAGGAATAGAGGGTCCAGATTGTCTAGCCCAGCTGATTTGTAGGGATCCAGATTTTGCAGCTCTTTCAGAACATCAGCTGTCTGGATTTGGGTGAAGGAGAAGCGGGGGAGCTTGGGCCAGTTCCTGCGGGGGGTGCAGAGCTGTTGGCCGGGGTAGCAAGGTGGAAAGTATGGCCAGCCATAGAGAAATGCTTATTGAAATTCTCGATTATCGTGGATTTATCGGTGGTGACAGTGTTTCCTAGCCTCAGTGCAGTGGGCAGCTGGGAGGAGGTGCTCTTATTCTCCATGGACTTTACAGTTTCCCAAAACTTTTTGGAACTAGCCTTAGCTTCCTAACTGTGTGAGTATTTTGGTTCCTGACTTCCCTGAAAAGTTGCATATCGCGCGCACTATCCGATGCTAGTGCAGGACGCCACAGGATGTTTTTGTGCTGGTCAAGGGCAGTCAAGTCTGGAGTGAACCAAGGGCTATACCTGTCCTTAGTTCTAAATTTGAAAGGGGCATGCTTATTTAAGATGGTGAGGAAAGCACTTTTAAAGAGCAACCAGGCATCCTCTACTGACGGGACAAGTCGTGATGGATCGGCGGGGCTCCGTGTCGACAAAGGGTCCAGGCCAATTGGCAAGAGAGGTATTGTAGTTGGTGTACTTTGTTTACTAGCCGGGAGATGGGCCTAGCTCGAGGCTAACTGGTGCATGCTTCTGGACAATAGTTACTCGGTAGCAGCTAGCTAGCTGCAATGATCCGGTGTAATGGTCCAGAGCTTGCGGCAGGAATCCGGTGATGTAGTGGAGGGGGAAAAAAGCGGTCCGATATGCTCAGGGCTGATATCGCGCTGTGCAAACTGGCAGGTATTATCCGGGCTAAAGTGGATGGTGTCTGAGCTATAGGTAAAGATCGCTAGCAGTGGCTAACAATGACTAAATAGCTAGCAGTTAATTAGCTGGCTAGCTCTGATGGAGGTTACAGTTATAAGGTCAAAAAAAATAGCAGATCCGTACCACATTGAGTGAGGCGGGTTGCAGGAAGGTATATTTAATTTGAAAATGGAAAAAAGATATTGAAATAATGAAATGTATACAATAAATAAATAAATATTTGCACGGGACAAAAATAAACACGTCTTACTGCTACGCCATCTGGGATCTTGTATACAGAGCACATCAAGCTTGGAATGTTAATGAGCCATAAGCAGCAGCACAGTTGAGAAGTGAGCTTTTCTGCATGGAGCACTCCTCCTTGATGTGGCTCTCGCTCTCCTTCAGGCCCCGGCATAGTCGTGGGGAAACAGAGCCAGGATGTTGTTAGCCTCGATTTCTACTTCCAGACTTCCCCAACAGCCAAGTGATGAACAAGGCTTGGGAGCATGGTAAGTGGAGACTACACTGCTGTAGGCCTCATCATGGTTGAGGAAACAGTTAGGTTCAGACATGCATCCATGCTAAGGAAGAGGCTCATGGCCTAGGACTGCTTACTAGCTGGATCCTGTCTACCACTGGGGCCCCTCAGGGAGAAACCTTGGCCTGGGAATGAAAGTCCCAAGATAGGGGGTAGGAGAATAGTCAGGCATCTGAACTTGAGCCCACAGTCCAATCCCTGCTTCATATCTTTCTGGGATGATGCTGTGATGACCAATACTACTAGGTTGAGGTTATTATTTCTCATTAATCTAGTACATCACATTGGCATCCACCAACCTCTCTCTTCCTCTCTGTGGTAGCTTTTTGACATGCATTAAAACCAAAAAAATGTAGGATTCTGAAGTTGCATACAACTGTGATTTAGACTTATTGTTCAGAACACTTTCATTGTTTCTGGACAATGGGTAGGTTTTTGGGCAAAATAAGCAAGGTTCACACAGAAAATATGATTCTGACTATGAACTCCACCCTGATAAAGCCAACACATGCAATCCTATGACTTAGAGGCTTCTAAATGGTCTTAACAACACGAGGCGGATTTAATCCCTTATTACACTTTCATCAAACTGTAATAAGCCTAGCAGAGCTACTAAGCCTGAGTACAATCACCGCCTTAGTACAATCACCACTCTGTGCTACAGAATCCCTCCGTAGCCTCTGAAACCTGAGGCTCAGAACCTACCCAAACTGCACAAAAATGGCTGATATTCCATTTCAAAAGACTGTACTGGAGTTGAGGGCAGTTGCACAGTGCGCCATGGCACTTAAGCATGTTTAGGTTAAATACAAACCACTGCATAGTGCAAACCCTTTTAAAGTTTATTTGTAAAACAGCTTTCACACAAAGGAGTTTAAAGAAGGTGACGAGTTTCTGGAAGCACTGCAGCACGGTTGCAAGAACCATTTGTTTCAGTCCCTTTGGCGGTGGTCTTTGACAATCAAAACAGACAAAGCTTAGTTTGGATAAAATTGAGACCCAGAGCTGATTTACAGACATACCAGCTCTCAAGCAACAACAAACTTTCCAACAAGTCAGCTGGAGCATTTTAAAACCTTGATCTTACAATATGATAATGTTGACTGATAATGACTTCTGATGAGAAATAGTTAGGGGCAACAGTGTAAAAACTATTGATGGACTGGCGTGACTACCTGACCCAATGTTTCACACATTCAACCTCAAGTTCATTAGAGGAATCTTTGGCACCCTTAAAGGGATACTGTAGCAGTACTGTACAGTAGTATATGCCACTGCCTGTTCACACCGCTATCATCCAGAAGGCGAGGTCAGTACAGGTGATTCAAAGCTGGGACAGAGAGATTGAAAAACAGCTTCTATCTCAAGGCCATCAGATGTATAATGTTTTGCTGGTTTTAGTGTGTAGAGTTTAGTAAAAATAGCCTATAGTTTCAAAGATGGTGCCTAAGCAATCAGAAAAAACTGTAAATAAGAATGAATTATTGGTTAATACCAGCTTGCTGCCTACACTGAGACGCAATCACTGGACACTTTAATAAATGGATCACTAGTCACTTTAAACAATGCCACTTTAAATAATGCCACTTTAATGATGTTTACATATCTTGCATTGCTCATGTCACATGTATATACTGTATTTTATACCATCTACTGCACCTTGCCTATGCCGCGCGGCCATCGCTCATCCACATACTTATATGTACATATTCTCATTCACCCCTTTAGATGTGTGTGCATTAGTTAGTTGTTGGGGAATTGTTAGATTACTTGTTAGATATTACTGCACTGTCGGAACTAGAAGCACAAGCATTTCGCTACACTCGCACTAACATCTGCTAACCATGTGTATGTGACCAATAAAATTTGATTTAGTGTACCTGTAGCCTTCAGTCATTGTACAAATGCTAGTCAGCATTGGCTATCGTCACTACCTCTTAACTTCCTTCACACTGCACTTAGAGATCTAAAAATTGTGTCCACGAGTTCATCCAACTCTGGGTAATATGAAAAACTTAATTGACAGAATCTTTTAGTTGAGCGAGCCTTGTAGACTGCTGCTGTGGTGACCACAAACACCTAAGCACGCTCAAATATTGCATTGAAACAAACTCACACTACGTATATCTTAATTTAAGGATGTAGTAATTATGTAAGTAGGTTTTGAACAAAAACGGATGTCTGTCAATTTGTACGGATCCATGTTGCTTTTGATCTTATTAGTGAGCGTTTAACGTTACCTCAGAGCAGAAACATGGTCAGGTTGAAAATCCAGATTCCTTAGACAGCAACATGAATGTTGGCTGACAGCATGCAACGAGTGTGTTCTTCATTTTTTCCCCACTGCATGTGACAGACCTTGCATTTTAATCAGTGCATGTTGGAGTCACACCTCTCATTTGTTTACAGTTAGCAAGGTAGCTAAGTTATAGGACTTCCTAGTTGGTACAATAGGGACATCTTTTCCCCAATTGTCTAGGAAAAATTAGCCAATATTAGACGTATTGTGCAAATACTCCGAGTTAGCTATACCAACGCCCAAAATATATGCAACATTAAAATGCATGTTTAGTTGGCTAGCTAGCTACATGGGTAGCTTACTAGCTAGGTAACTAAAAGTAACTTGCACTTTTGTTACACATCATCCTAACACAGATATAAAAAATATTTGTCCTAACGTAGTTACTTATCTATAGCTAGCTAGCTAGAAAGCAGTCGAGCATCCACTTCGCAGTGACATAAATAAATTTGCTATCTACCTGTACAAGCCCTCAACAAAAGATTCACTGCTTGCAGTTGCAACTAGCTAACTACTCCCACTTCGAACTCATATAACTAACACTATAATATTACCTGCTCGTCGAATCTGTTTATCACGGCCTGAACCCATTCCACTGGTTTATGTGCCGCCATGGCCGAGCGGATGGAAACCGCGAATGACTGCTTGCAATTGCAATACGAATGTGGACGTTCGTGGCGATGTTAAGCCTGAAATAAATCCCAAAACCGCCGTCTGAAGATGACAGTACGGCTTGGTTATTGTTCCCTTTGAGCAAGCTTTACCATGCCGCCATGACACACCACCGGAAGTCTTCCCAGTGAAACCGATGGGGATAGGAGATTGCAGAGCAAAGATACCCGTGCGTCGCTTGTTGATGTCGAAGGTAAGAGCTGAGAGGATACACACAAACATTGACCATATAATGTAATGTTGTTACATGTAACTAACTAGCTTGACTTGCTACCGTGTGAAACATGTATGCTACCATATGTTACTAAAAAGAGCTAACAATATTATAAAATGTAATCCAGGAGTTTATGTTTGAATTCTGGTTCTCTCACAACACAAGTCACTCAGAAAAGCATCTGTAGGCAGAAGCATGCTACATGCACATTCGGCATTTGAAAAAACTATAGCTGTGCTATACTACAGAATGCAAAATGTATCTGTATCATAAAAGTGTACTGCAATAAGTTTTTTTGTTGTTGCCACACAAACACTCTGTCTCACGAGGGACAAATGTGTAGGCTACTTGTACAGAGAGGTTTGTGCTTTAGAAGTGGATCTGCAGTAAAAGTAGACCTGTATTGCCATCTACAGGTCAAAGGTCAGACTAGCATTCAGAAAATGTAAACATGGGCTATCCACAGAAAATGGAAATGTGTGTGTTTCTGTTTGAGAAGTTAAACCAGTTAATTCCCTTATAACTGAGTGTCCTGCATCATGTATTATTTTATTGGTTGTAACTTAAGTACGGTTTATTTTACAGTACATGTATTTTACACTGAGTCATTGATATCTGGTTGATTGTTGGTTGTGGAACATATCTGAAGTACCATGTGTGTGTGTTCCACATATCTGAAGTACCATGTGTGTGTGTGGGGGGGGGGGGGGGGGGGGGGCATGTTCTATACAGTTTTCAGGACAACATTACTCTGTTTAGCCTACACCGTGACTATGACTGCATAATAAACTAAACTAAAAATACTATGTATTTTCTAATCAAATGTGTTAACAGGGCAACACAAAAGAAGACAAAGGCCATCAATTCAATGCAAATATTACTGTATTAAAGGAAATTGTTGTATTAAGCTTGCTTTGAAAACCGTTTGAATGGCTTGGATAGGCCTATGGAGATGGCAGAAAACATCCTGATTAGAAGGGGATGTTTGCGAGGCTTCTCCTGTTGAGAGGTGGAGGGAAGACCCTCTGGGAGTCCAAATGTGGCAGGATGTGCCACTATGTTGGGCAACAGAAGAGAGTTGACATGCACTTTAATTAAAAAATTATGTTATATTGTATTCTTAGTTTCAAATCATTATTACTTTCACAAATAAATGAGAACCAGAATCTTGAGATTTGGAAACTATAAATAATTGTACATAAGAGATTACTATCGATAATATATAATGTACTGTATATAGGGTTTAATATTTTTGCAATAGCAGCTTTGTACACCAATATCTCAAACAGTAAATGTCCTGCTGTATGGACTTACACATGATATCTTCAGCAGTAGTCTGGTCTTTGGATTCAGAATGGCGGTAATTCTTCTTGGAATCCTTCTTGTTTCCCATCATGAATGGCTAAAACAAAAACATGTCAAAACAACAGTCACAGCTGAACAATCTCATGGAAATAACAATCACATCTTACACACCAGCACAACAAGATTTATAAATGGTTTTGGAATTAATGGATGGTTTTACATTGTCTCGAAATAACATTGTTTACTCACATTGACACAATTGTTAATTGTGATGTACCTTTAAGTCGAATTTCAGTCTGGCAAGCCTTTGTAGGAAAGACAGCTTCCCTCTGGTAGCCTTCACATCTTCAGCCATGGGAAGAGCTTCTGGCCAGGTGGCTTCGAAAGATGTTCTTGAGGCTGCTCTTGATGCCTCATTACAACTGTGGAGAAGCTCCTTGCTCAATGACTCCACAAGAATCCTATTGAATGTGGAGTCCTGAGTCGACACGGCCAGTTGGACTATTTTCTCTGAGCCAAACTCCTTCAACAGATGTTTGTAGATGGTGCTGTATACTTTATGACTCTTCAGGTTCTTGGGATAAGCTTGGGTCTCAGAGCAGCCTGACCATGCACAGAAGGCAGCTATTACTTTTGGAATCAGGTCTTGTGACGTGCGTGTGACTTCAATTGGGTACAGATCAGTTTGGGTTTGGATTTTTGACAGAAGTCTCACCACTAACATGCTGATGAGGCCGGTGAAGTCATCATCACCGACTAAGTTATCAGTGGATGGGGTTGAAAGCGAGACAATATCCGGGCTGGTTGAATTCTGATCACAAACAATGCTCTGAGGTACACCGAAACAACTGATGGTATCCCTTTCCTCAGCATCTATGTTGGCCTCAAAGCCTCGTGCAGCATTGGAGGTCCCACTTGTTGTCATGCTGATGGCGGAGAAAGATGGCAGAGGGTAGGACTTACCACTCAGTAGACTGCCTACATCAGTTACAGTTCCGGTTGGAGATGACCCTCTGCTTTGTGCATCAGAAACCACAGAGTCCATGACCTGGCTTACCATTACTTTGGTAAACAGGCTGACTGTGTCACTAAATGCTGATGTAGAAAAAGAGCATGAAATCCTATCTTCAGATACGCTAGCCGTCACACTAACTCCCTGAGCCCAACTCATTGAAGCTATAGAGGGCACAAGGCTAGGAAGCAGGAGGCGCTTCACAGACTCCTCTGCAAACAGCTGAACCAGCTCGTAAGCTGTGGGCTTCCCAACCTTCTTGTCATTCCTCTTCAGCTCAGTAAGGACTGTATCGGATGCACTCTTTCCAGCCGCCACTGTCAGAACCAGAGGGGTCAAGTTGCTCTCAGAAATGATGCGGTTGACTTGGTGAGTAAGATCACGGGAGAGAGCACCAATCCTACCCTGAGATATGAGCTCCTCCAGTCTTGCTATTGCAGCTGTTAGATCAGGGTGGAATGCAACCTCCCCTTCATCCTCTGGATGTACCTCCTTTATGATGGTATCCACTATTGCAGACATGCTTTCCCTGGCATCACACACCAATGTTTTTGGCTTAGTAGATTTGCCCATGTCGATGACTGAGCATCTCACAATGGGCTGAGTAATACTCTCTGGTAAATCAGAAGAGATGGAAGTGCCAGGGAGTGAAAATTCCCACTCTGACTTCTTTGATCTGGCAGATGATGATGACAACGAGGAGGAAGAACGCTGTGGCACTTGACAGATCAGTTCCTCACCACATTCACTGCTTACCCTTTCAACGTCCTTCAGCATCATTCCAACCACATTCTCTATTTGTGAAAGCGCTCCTGCAGTCACCGTTTGGTCAGATTTTGACAGCTCTTTCTGAATTGAAACCAGAATTTGGCTGAGGGTCTTTTTGGCTTGAGCCATTGTTGCTTTGGCTTGCTTTTGCCATAAATAATTCTTCATCTTTGTCTTCACATTGTGGTAAATAGTCTTTGCAGTTGTCCAGATCTTCTTCTCAGATACTTCCAAACCAGACTGTGAGCCTTTGGGTGCGACCTCAGTGTACTCTGAGGTTTTCTCATCACTCTGTTGAAGCATAGAGTCTGCCTGCCATAGAGTAGTAGAAGACTCTGTGGGTGGGAAAAGGCTCTTCATGTCATTTATAATTGATCCAACGATTTCAAAAGCAGTTAAATCTGTATGCCTTAAGGAAATTGTTGATTTTGCTGGCAACATCTGAGAATCTGGCTGGCTGGAACTGACTTTGCTGGGAAAGCTACTGACTGATTTGATCAGTATTTTTCGCACTTCGTTGGTAGCGTTCATCTGGAACTCCTCACTGGAGAGTTTCTCAATGACTGAGGCTGGAGTATCTCTTAATCCTTCCAACCATGAAGAACCAGACACAGGCATGTCTTCTAGATAAGACATGACACTGTCCAAAAAGCCACAGACTTCAAGGGAGTTGTAAGAGGAACCCTCTGCAACAGATGATGTGCATTCCAAATATGCCACCTCTGACCTATACATGGTCACAATCTGGGACAAGACCTCTTTGGTGCAGGGCACCAGTTTGGAATCACAGAGAGACAGTAATGGTTGAGAGTTCTCACTTTGGCATTTACGGAGAGTACCAAGTCCTGTTGAGTTGACCACTTGCAGTATTGCCTCGCTCTTACTGGTTTCAGGTTGCTCTGGTGTTTTCTCTTCTACAGAGTCAGTTGAATCACGTCCATCAGATAAAGAAGATGAACTGCGTTCTGATATAAGGGATTCACTCCTACATGGTGAAGGCAAGCTCAGGATTGAAACAGGCAGATCACTGGAGTCAGTATGCTCCAGAAGCACAGCACTGGAGTCAGCTTTTTCCATAAGTTCTTCCCCTTGGACTGGAGCTCCACCCATTCTGAGGAACAATGTCTCTAGCTTTGCCTGAAGTCTGTAGCAGAGTCTACGAGCTGCATGGAAGGGTTTCCGCTTTGTCGTACAGTGTCCCACTTGGGTATCTCTCTGGGTGCTTGTTGGCTGATCTAATTCAGCATACTGCACAATGTCCTTGACATCTTCAACAAAGTTATCAATTATTTTTGATGCCTCAGATTCTACTTTGGTCTGTATGAGCTCAGTGGCCGCAGAATCAAGGATCCTGTCAGATGGGCTAGATGCATTCATCAAGCTTGGAGTGGTACTAAACGAATGAGAAGGTTGAACCATACCAGAGATATCGCTCATTAACCTTCTCACAAGAATTTCACTCACAGCCTTTGAGGCTTTGGTCTTGAACTTCGCACTAAACAGAGTGCCAAGATTTTGCATCATTGCTTTGCAAGATGTACATATTATGTTCAGCTCCTCTGGAACAGGAGAGTCTTCAACATCCAGGTGCTCCACTACAAGGTCACTGCCAGATGCCAACATTTTAACTTTCACAGCCACTTCTCGAAAAACCTTAGCCAATTCCGGATCTTCTTTTTCCAATTCATCCACCATGTCTGCGATAACAGTCATCACCTCTTCTGTTGCAGGTGGAATGCATGACTCTAATTTAGAGGTGGAGCTCTGGTCCTCTGGAGTGGCGTGATCATCAAAACATTTCTGGACCATGTTGACCATCTGTTCAGCGGCCTGGGTACCAGAATAAATAGGGGAGGACCGCCCTGAAATGGCTCTGCTGATGGTCACAGAGAGGGCTGAGTTAAGCTGTTCGACCACCACCTTGATAAGACCAACAGTCAGCTCAGGTGGGCAAGAGGACAGGATCTTATGATCAGACAGTTGCTCCTGGACACTTTTGATGATTCTGTCCTCTGGCATTCCCAGGTGGACTTTCACTGAGGTCTGGGAACTTTAAAACGAACAAGCAAAGCATGATAATTCCTGTCTTAACTTGGCAAATCGGTCAAGCGTTGTAATTTTAGTATTCTAAATATCTACATGTCCTTTTGATCGCTTTTCATGCTCATTAATTTGAATATGCTCAAAGGCTGATACATTACATTTTGTACTACATCAGATAGAGTAAAATGCATTGGCTAACACTGGGATAGATGATCTTGGTGAAATCCATACATGAAAACCTTGAGGGGAACATACCTCTTAGAAGAGGGTGTTAGGGACCTGAGATGTTGAGCCCCTGTGCCGCCCTTATACATTTTCTTCGCCAGATATCTAACTTCCTGGATGAGCTCCAGTCTTTCCTGATCAAAGGCAGCAAAGGGTCTTGCACTGCCACCCCTCTTGGGTGAGTCAGTATCGTCGTCAGCAAAGTCCTTCACCCCCAGTACGCGTGCCAGGGCTGGCAGCAGGATCTGCAGGGTGGTCTGTGTGATGAAGGTTACAATTGTCTTGCACAATTTGGCAAGCTGTTCCTTCGTCATCTGTTTTGAACAAATAGAACAAAAACTGTATTTTCAATGGAACTGTGATGTACAGTATTCTAGATCGAACAGAATGCATTTGATCAACATTGTTATTCTTGTCTGCGACTGAATTCAAAGTTTGATGAAGTCTGACAGAGAAATGAACATGAAAAACAGAATGTAACTTGATGGCTAATCTCTGAATTCAACAGATTATTGACACATCAGAGGTCAAAGGCAGATAGGGAAACTTACAGGGTTTTTTAATCCTTTGTAGATCACTTGCCACTGCCTAGAAAATTTAAAATAAGTGTTTTAATGAGTGTTTAGTTCCCACTGCACAATATTTCATAAATGTTGAACATTACAGAAAAACTTTTAACATACTCATCAGTAAGATTGCGCAGGAATGAGATGAGGATTGGGTAGGAGTATTCCATGTCATCCTTGTTGCCTGGGCCGAATGCAGCCTTAACAGCTTTCGTCTCCAGGAGCTCAATTACAGATCCTCTATCCAGGTGTTTATTCCTGGAGACTAAAGATGTGATTGCCGTAGAGGAAGTAGAAACAAAATTAAAGAGAAATCCGACGTTTTATCTCTTAATACTCTGATTTCATTGTTTTAGGGTTTTAGAATAGGCCTATTTGAATAAAGCTATCTATGTGACCTTTCTTACTGATTACAGTAGACTACAGTTTCATTGAAAATGGATAGCACAACCTGCACATCACAGACAGAATAGAGAAACAATGTAGTACTAGAGAGGTAAATCTCTGACCTGCATCGTTGTCGGTGCCCAGCTTCCTTGACTTCTTGCCACTACTCTTCCTTTTTGCCTAGGATAGAACAGAACAGATTCCAGATCTCAAATGATGGCAGACATGTAACACCAGGGCCCGATACATAAAGTGCATCAGATAAGGTGTGGGCTCAACCTTGCCCAAATAATTGTATTCATTATGATCTAAAATCTCTGAGACAATTTATGAATAGGCTATGGGCCAGGTCAAAGCAGCTCTTAAAAACACGTTTTGAAAACAGCTATGTTGTTATCATAGATATATAGATATCTATGGTAGGGCTGCTATCAGGTGCAGAGTGTAGCCCAGTAGGCCTATTATGTGCTCTGTCACTCCTGCTATCTTACCTTCCTTCCCTTCTTGGCCTCCTCTTTGGGCGTGGCCACCGGTTCTTCCTCAACAACTTCCTTTCCTTCCCTCTGAGGATCACCATCCTCCCTCTGTACTACCTGAAGGACAGACATTCCAATAAGTAATACTAGGTCAATGTCAGAGTAGATCTGTGCAGAGGACCTCATAAATAGAGCTACAGCCATATCAGAGCTAAGCTGGTGACTTTATAGAGAATGGTAAATTTGTTTTACAATATGTTATAGCTTTTTTACAAGAAATATCCGCTTAGATTACTTTTTTCTTTTTTACTTTCCCCCAATATTGTGTGAAGTCATTTAGCTTACCTTTTCTTCATCCATTCAAGCTATTTTATATATCGAAAAGCACGTCCTTGTCTGTGTTGGTTACATTCAAGTTGAGTTCAAGTCGAGAGTGAGGACAATATTGCAGGCGGGGACTGTAATTTAGGGCTACATGTCACGTCATGGAACGTTAGACCTTTATGACATCACAAATAGTATTTTTAGGAAGAGCGCGGGAAAGGTTACTTGCCCACTCAGTAGGACTAGCTAATATTGAGAGAAATTTCCCCGTCAAACGTTTTCGATTGCCTACCCCTACGCCTTCAATTGAACAATTACACTACCAATAATTGTATCACTCTCTCTCGGCAGGTCAAAACCAATCATTGGTCAAAACACAGAAACATGTGGTCCTGCCTTTGCAATATTGTCTCTCTTGTGGGTTTACTTAAGTATGACATGTAGGCTTACTGTGTAGGATCCAGCTGATTGATCTGTCCTAGTCAGCCTTAGGTTGAACCCAAAATCTTCTGGGAAATATTTGTTAATAATATTCATTTCAATGTCGTTTTATTCTTTGATTTAGTCCCAATCAAATCCTATTGTTGTCTGCCAAACCCCACCAAATATGTTATTGTAGGACATACTGTAGCGGGAGAAAGTGAGAGCTGCAACGCGAACGCGGACTCGTCCGGTGGCTCCTTCAGTGCAGAGGCAAGCGCGTATGCCAGTGCCACTAACGCCCGGGCTTGTGGGTGGAGGCAGTAGCCTACAACGCTGACAGGCAACACCGTGTCATTTTATTAACTCACTCGAATTACATTGTCTTCTTCATTCATTTAGATTGCACATCCTTTCGTGGTGAAATTAGTTTTGATTACTATTAACTTTAATCCACAGATTTTAAGTGTTTATGTTGCCCACGTCATCATGTGATGCTGTGAGCAACCAATTTATGCCCAGCCTTCCTAGATAGGCCTGGGCTGCATAACACGATGAATCTGGGAAAACATAACAGTTAAAAAAATAAAAATTACAGTGCAAAAATAGCGTAGGCCTACTAGTCTACTATTCAAATCCACACCTCTTCACACAGACTTACCCAGATTCTGTTGTTTTAGCTTTAACCTCTGTTAAATTCACTTCCCTGGTTAGTCTGTCATCATTAGTGTTCTCCATGGTTAGTCTGTCTCTATGTTTAGTGCACTTTAATATAGCCTGCTTAATTATTTGAATGTTTGATTTTATTGATTTTTATCCTGCAGATTTTCTTGTGTATTTAAATTGACTTTGGGTGTCTTGAAAATCACTTAAAATAGCACTGTTGTTCTAATCGTCAGATCGCAGGTATACTGATCATCACTGTCCATGGTGCTGAATCTGACTGGGTAGATTAGTTTGAATGCTGAAAACTTATTTGACTACATTTAAAGGCCCTGTGAAGTCAAAATATTTGTATATCATATTGTACAACAGCTGATGAAACTAACACTGTGAAAGTGTTTTACAAAAATGTGATCAGGGTTGCTTCCTGATAGACAGAGCATGTTCCTCTGCCCAGGCCTTGCTGACACTTGCCAGATCTTACACTGCCTGGATAGGTATTTTGTGTGTCAGCTAACCACATCATATGTTATAGCAATCTATCAGTCGATGACACAATGGATGACTTGGCACACAACCATTGGTTGATGCATGCAACACCTGAGCAGGGACACATTCTTTTCACAGCACTTCAATGCAAAGTCATTTTCGTAGAAGGTTTGGAGAGCATTTTCACTAACCCTAACTCTTTTCCTAACCTTAACCTCAGTTTCCTAACCTGCAACGTTAATTATCCTAACCTGCTGTTGTAAGTTCTCCTAACCTGCTATGAAAAATTCACTTCGATATTGAAGTGCCATGAAAAGAGTGTTTCCCATATCTATACAGCACCTTCTAATCAGCAGGTTTGCATGGGCGAGAGTTTTGGCTTTCCATGGTGACATCACCATGTGTAAATTGGTTTATAGACCAATGACAAAGAGAGTGCCAATAACAGCTAGTTTTCATTTCCCCTCCACACTGACCACTCCCAGACAGTCCTAGCAAAATTCTTGCTTGAGAAAGTTTTTTTTGCAAAAAATACATTTTTGACCATTTTAATCGTAATCTATTACAGTAAGGTACTTAATTGTTACCCAGAAATGATTTGATATTGATATAAAAACGTCTGCTTTGGGCCTTCAACAGATATGTGCACTAAATACTCAGAAATCACATATATTTACATTTTAGAATGTATTTTATCAAGGAAGTAAGTTAAACATGTATTTTTTAATCTTACTCTTAGTTGCAAATAATTTATTTGGCTGTGGTTCATTTGATTTTCAGCACAACCCTGTTTGATAACTTATAGTATTATAGTGACCTCTTGTGGTAAAATGTCAAACTCACAACTAAACTCATTAAAATGGAGGTTTTCCATACCCTGTCTTATCAAACAGTGCAACATTTGACTGATGAAATAGCATTCTTCTAAAATTCTTACACTTCTAGATGCAAAATACAAGTCACTATTCCAATACTGTTTGATTCTGCCATTTTGGAAATAGTATTTACAAATATGAGCGCAAATGTCTGAGATTGAGACACCAACTTTTAACATTTCAGTTAAAACCCTTTGGATAATTTCAACATTAATTACTTAACATCTATACACATACACACCATGCACATATCAATAAACAGAGGCACACATGCTACAAAAAAAGTGACTACCTACCAGTCAATTAAATTAGATTATTCAGAAAAATTATATTGTTATAAGAGACAAATTGCCTTTAGACAAAATAAATGACTGCGTCTGGACACAGGTCAAAACTACTCTGCCGAGCACAAGTACTCTGTCGAGCTCAAGTTACCAGCTATGTATGATTTCAACACTTACATTTATTGAGTTATTGAAAAGTATCCTACAAACATTGTTTGAATGTGAAAGTGATCAGGTTTTCTGAAACAGGTGTTTTTGTATTGAAGAACCCTGAGAATGTGGACAGTAGGCCTTGTGTGAACAGGTGTGAACAGACTGAAGATAATGATGTTTTCCTTTCTCTGTCTTTCGAAACTCAGGAACAGTTTGAATGTTCTTTTATGTAATTTAAACAATGGTATGGATGATTAAGCTGGACCTTTCTCTCTGAATCAGGAGTGCACTTTCATTCTCCCAATTTTTCCAAAAGCCCAATCTGAGCTACCTATGCTTTAAACCCTGTCTTTCCCATTGTTGTTTCAAAAGTGGAAAATGCTAAATTCGATAATCACACATAATGGGCATTTCACAGCCAAGACTTCTTGATCCTTCCCATCAACTCCATGTTGGCCAGTTTAACCTTCACCCGGTCCCTTTCTTCCGGAGTCCTCTTGGAGGTGCACTCCACAGTAGAGTTGGTCTCAAAGGAGATGGCTGGGACGTGAGTGAGAAGGTGGCCCCCAGCCTTCTCCTGGGCCATGGGCGTGGGAGTCTGCAGGACCAGCCTGCCCCTCAGAGAGTGTTTGAGCTGCAGCAGCAGAGGGTTGTGGTGGTTGTACAGCCCCACAGGGTGGCTCTCGGGCTGGAAGCAGGTGGAGCAAGCGGAGCACAGTACGCGGAAGATGTAGACCCAGCCCAGGTAGTGCAGCTCTGCGATGTTGAGCACAAAGCAGCCCACGCTAATGCTGAACATGAAGTTGAGAAAGATAGTCTTCTCGGTGGCACGTGACACAAAGCAGTCTGTGCGGGTGGGGCAGGGGTAGGTCTCACAGCGGTACAGTTGGGGCACCTCGAAGCCAAACAGGTAGTACTGCCCCAACAGGAAGGTGATCTCCATGACGGAGCGTAGCAGCACATGCAGGATGTATATTAGCAGCACCTGGCTGGACAGCTGAGTTGGGTCCTCCCCTACCTCTCCATAGTCCTCCTCTAGCAGGCTCTGCTCCACCCCCTCCCCTTCCTGACCACCCCACTCCTCTCTGTATCCAGGGCAGTAGGTGGACATACCAGTCTCCATGTTCTCCAGCCCTTTCCTCACCAGCTGTCCAAACACCTTTTTGGAGGTCCGCTCAGCCATCACCTGCCCCTTCTGGACCTCCAGCTTCTTATCCTTGGCGATCTTGTGCAGGACGTAAACGATGTAGAAGATGGACGGCGTGGAGACCAAGACGATCTGGAAGACCCAGAAGCGCAGGTGTGAGACGGGGGCGAAGGTGTCATAGCAGACGGTGTTGCAGCCGGGCTGCAGGGTGTTGCAGGTGAACTTGGACTGCTCATCGCTGTACACTGCGTCCCCCACCAGGGTCACCAGCAGGATGCGGAAGATCAGCAGCATGGTCAGCCAGATCTTGCCGATCACTGTGGAGTGGTTCTGCACCTCGGACAGGAAGCGTCCGAGAATGGACCAGTCTCCCATGGTTTAACCTGGGGGGATCACAACCTCTCAGTCCACTACTACCTAAAACAGTACAGTAGGAATCATTTAGACACCAATATTAATTCTATGTAAAGGAACATTTTCTAGTGTTTTGCAAACAGTGAGAGCAAATGGTTTCTTATCTGATCTAAGATGGTTGTATTGCAACTCACAATACAGAAAACCTTTTTATTCTGTTGAATAAATAAATGTTCCAAAAATGTCACTCCTTATCTCATAACTTCTCAGACAGCTGTTGATACACGAGACTGATAGAGTATGCACATATCAATGAGGGGAATACATTGCAAATTGTAACAGCAGAAAATACTGTTTCCCCTTTCCCTTTATCATCAACAATTGAAAATGCAAACAGAGAAGAACAATCCGAACAAAACAGTTAGAAATCCACTCACCCCTGGATAGTTTGTCTCTTTCCAATGCAAATCTGTAAAAAATGCTTTGCCATGCAGTACGCATTGGCTATAATTAATATGAATGCTGTTTAATGGACGATTTGAACGGTGTTGAGCCTCGTATGGGAGAATAGGCATATTCAGACATATTCAGCCACTCTATCTGAAACTCTCATTGTACTGTTGGGATACAAAGGCAGCCAATGTACAGTTTAACAAAGATTTAAAATACAATGGGAGGCACCTTTTCTGAACAGCCGGGAATAGTGAAACAATAACAGCAGGGAACAAACTGGAAAAGGAAAACAATGCCAATTTATGCAAAGCTTCTGCTCTAAGCCTGTTTCAAAAATACAATTTAGAGAAATGGAAGATTTAATATTTCTCACTTTTCCAGACTATGCTCAATCAATCTTTGAATGAAATGTGATGACAAAGTAGAGGAATCATCCAGCAGTTTTAGGCTTATAGTCACCAGTTATGACTACAGCATTTGTCTTTCTCTAGGCAACTAGCCTTAGTGCTGGGCCCCATCCACTTATAGGCCTGACCTAAAACAGAGATACAAATCTCACAATACATACAGTTCACTAAAATTGTCTTCCAGGAACTGTCTGGACTAAACAGGACTGTGGTATCCCTTCAAATTGTATACTGAAGTCCCTATAAGCAGCTTGCATCAATGACGTATAGATCCAATCCAAGTCCACAGATGAAACACACACAACAGGTTGTATCTCCATTAAAATAAGTATGTTTAGAGTCTATCCATCCACTTGAATGTCCATCATGGGATCAAATGTAAAGACCAAGCCTCAGTATCCTCCGCAGCATCCGTGTCTCTGCTTCATCATGGTGTGGTCCATACACTGGGGCTCTGGAACAGAGGACATCAGGACCATTACCCTGCAGTTTGTGAGGGCTGGAATTCAATTGTTACTTTGTGTTGTTGGGCTGAAAGGCTGGATTTGGTGTTGTCCGTGTGTGTCATATGTAAACTACAGGGCAGCCAGTGCCAGTGGGCCAAATATGATCAATAACTGAATTATTGATCGAGTTCATCTAAATTCAAATATTGAGGAAGCATCTGACTTTCTGAAAACATCAATGTGTCAAAGACAAAGACAGAAATTGCTAACGAAGCACTAAGGATTGTCATGCCTAGAGCTGTAGACCCATTGATCATTTTTATAATTTAACCTTCATTTAACTAGGCAAGTCAGTTAAGAACAAATTCTTATTTACAATGACAATCTACCTAGGACGACACTGGGCCAATTGTGTGCAGCCCTATGGGACGCCCAATCACAGCTGTTTGTGATACAGCCCAGAATCGAACCAGGGTCTGTAGTGACGCCTCTAGCACTGAGGTGCAGTGCCTAGAAACAAATAACTTTCTTCTGAAACTCGTCAGTCTATTCTTGTTCTGAGAAATGAAGGCTATTCCATGTGAGAAATTGCCAAGAAACTGAAGATCTCGTACAACACTGTGTACTACTCCCTTCACAGAACAGAGTAAACTGGCTCTAACCAGAATAGAAAAAGGAGTGGGAGGCCCCGGTGCACAACTGAGCAAGAGGACAAGTATATTAGAGTGTGTAGTTTGAGAAACAGACGCCTCACAAGTGCCTTAGACTGCTGCTCCACTCGGGAGCCCCCAAAATAATTAATAAACCCTTTATAGGACCTATATACTAAAGATGCTTCCGAATTTATTCATACCCAAATCTCATGCTATATAAAGTGTTGCACTATTGAGAAGACAGCTGATATGCCTACTGTAATGTCATGATCATATACCACTTAGAAGATCAGTTTATGTATGTACAGTCAGGGTTGGGTAGTTACTTTATAAATGTAATCCGTTAGTTACTAGTTACCTGTCCAAAATTGTAATGGTAGGAGCTGAGCACATTTTTTTTTTAATCTGTAAAATCATATAACTGCATGTTATGCATATGTTGTATCCTAATTGGGTTATGCATTTGTGTGTGGATGTAAATATTTTCCAATCCCAGCAAATCTTGAAAGGATTTCTTAAAATTTTATTTTAAGGGGTTGACAAATAGTAGCTAAACTGTATAGAAACAACATATTGCTTTTTACCTAGTGTTTGTGTTGAAGCATAATGTAATGATATATATGGGCACAATCAGTAACCATCTTTGACGATGGCATATTGAAAATGATTTAATTTTATGCCATCTCTCGAAGGCGCTCTAATGGACTAGTTAAGCTCGACAAATGGGGGGCCACATTCCATGTAGTACATATTTTACTGTTTGACACGCCACATCATATGCCATTCAGTAATTTTGCAATACATATATATTAGAAACATGTTTTATATGAATACTATTTTAATACAAGGCAATTGACAATATCTTGATTTCTGAAAAATCTCTAACGTCCCATAAAAGTAAACTGGAAATGGTTCAGCCCGGAGCGTTACAGGAAGTTGTAGGAGCTGCCATGTTTAGCTGCTTTGTTATAGATTCCTTCTAGGTTTCCTGCAGATTTTAAGTGTTGCAATGGAACCGAGCTGGAGTACATTTTTATTCCAGGTAAGTGTCACGTCTGAGTGTTAAATTTGATTAACTACATCTAAATGTTACTACATACCCAATGCATCGTTGCCCCTAGTGAATTTAAACGTCGATTTCTAATAGCTATTCAAGCAAAACTACGGTAGCCAGCTAGCTAATATTAGCTAGCTCAATCCGCTAAACGAGCTAACGTTAGCGAGCTAGCTCGCGACATCAAGTATAGACTTCCAGCTGTGAAGTATGGATGACGCTCGAGGGGGGAAATCTGGTCGGTCTCCCCCATTTGTTTTGTAGAATATTTGTTTCGACAGATGTTTGTTCAAGTCCGCCGGTGCATGTTTATAAATCGGATTGGCCCCCAATTAGCTAAATATAAAAAGCAAGCAAAGTGACCATGGCCGCGCGTTGGTTTGTTAGTTAGAAAGCTAGCTAGCTGTAGCTAGCTTCGTAAAGAACGAGAACAATCCCCACCTTCACTCCAGCGGCGAGCCATGCTAACCAACGAATACATTTTCGCAATCAGTGGTTTTTGTTTACTAGTTTTGATACAATTTGAATACATTTCTACCTTTACCAAGTCGCATTCCTTTACATTCTGGGCACGAGGAGGGACCCCTCACTTCTGATTCTTAACTTTCCCCCGTTTTCCTCGTCCCAAAATATGTAACCGCGGGTTGGAGAAAGAATTCAGACTATGCAGTAAGCTGCTAGCTAATTCTTGCTCTACTGATCATTTGAAACCCCTCTGCCGTATGTCTGAGATTTCTATTTGGCAGCTTGCAGAGGATATTCACGTCCTTGGTTGTTTGCCTTTAGTGCGATGTAAATTCGCAAATCTAGGGATAGTCATTAATTGGAAATATTGAAATCCAAACTTCTTCTTTATACCCTTTTAATAAGTAAGTACATGATCACGGTTATTCAGGAGTTTTTAGTATTTACTGATGTGTGCTTGTAACAAGATGTAAAACGTCCAATAACTTAATTGGTCACTTGCACATATTTAGCAGATGTTATCCCAGGTGCAGTGAAATGCTTGTTTCTATCTCCAACAGTGCAGTAATACCTAACAATAAACACAAAAATAAAGCAATTAAGAAATATCAGGAAGAGAAATGTGGAATATAATATATGATGGTCTGTGTATGGACAGTATATGAATAGAAAAGGTGTACAGCAGTAGTTGTATAGGATGAGCCTTGACTAGAATACACTATATACATATGAAGTGGGTAAAACAGTATGTAAACATTTTTCATGAGCCCAGTGTTTCCCAAACTCTGTCCTCCTCTTGTTTTTTCCCCCTAATTCTACACAGCTGATTCAAATGATCAAAGCTTGATGATTATTTGAATCAGCTGTGTAGTGCTAGGGCAAAACCCAAAACGTACACCCCTTGGGGTCCTGATGACTGAGTTTGGGAAACCCTGAACTAGGTACATAGGGCAGCAGTCAAAAATATATATATTTTTAAACAAGACTGATTTAAGATAGTAAACGCGAGAGCAGTCAACTTGCCAGGTACACTACATTCATAGATTGTAGACATTATGTAACCATTGAGAATTCATCCACCAGCAGTCACGTGTCGGCTAGAGCTTAAAAATAGATGTCTTTCCATCACACCTGGGGGATTGTATTTGAGAATCCAGAGTATGTACACTAGTGTAGATATTTGAAACATCCTCGGTATGGGTATGGGAAAGCACATCAGTCATAATTTAAGACCCTTTTCTGTTTTCCTTGAATGTGTCATTAGCATAAGGGGAACAGGCTATTTCTTTTATTGGACATGTATGTACCTTTTTTACTGTCCTATGTGACAACCTAAGATGCATAACAAAATGCAGTGTCTGTTAAATTATTAAATGAATTGGACACTTGACCCTTAAGCTTCACACATCCTCTCAAATAGCCTACTATGTAGTGTTCTACTCCCCATCCCAGGTCAAATGTGAACACCAGTGTTGAAAATGTATGTTTTCAAACCAAGTTGCCACTTTTTTTTTCTACCTACTCCGCATAATCATGTTGCAGCCATAGTGGTAGGCCTATTTAGTTTCGTTCCCTCAGCTCTTGAGAGTTGCAGCTGTTGCCAGTTAATTGCCGAGAGCCAGGGACCCATGATAATGGTTTTATTTTGTGTCTAACAAGGCACAAATACCTGAAGCTGGTGTGATGGAGCAGTGGAGGAAAATGAAAACTAAGTTGTTATTTGGAGGCTCCGTTTGATTCGCTCGATTTGATGAAGCGTCTAATGAGGCTGTGCGTCACTTGTTATTGTTCTGTAGGCATCAGAGGTTATGCTTGTGGGGGGGGGGGTTGTCAAGCTATGCAGCTCTCAATATTATTCTCGTGATCCTGAATCCGATGAAAATGAGTCATTTCTTTTCTCCCGATTTTAGGACAAACCTACATTTTTATGATTCCTTTAAGACGATACGTAATAGGGTTTTGTTTTACTGTTAATGTTAACATTTTATTAACAAGCCCAGTATTTTCCTTTTCTTTTGTATTAGTCTTCTGTAGGTCCCATGGTTCCAGGGAATCCACGTAGGGACTACTACACAGGGATCAGAGTAAGTTAATGTTCTCCACAGTAAAATGTCCCTGTAAATTCCCCAACTTCCTTTTTCACAGGTTTTCTGCACATGACATGACCCCCACCCAGCCCTTGATAGAGTATAGTGTGTAGTCAGGATCTTAGTCCTGGTTTCAAGGTTAACACTCGGATCTTGTTGCTTCCCTCATGCAGGTTGGTGCCAGACATTGAGTGCGTTTATCAAGTTTTGTGAGAACAAAAGCCATACCAATATATTTGAACTATTACGGTTGTTTCCGGGATCATAAAATAATTTGGGCACTTGTCTGAGCAAATGGCAAGCTGCTGCCTTGGGGCCTCGTCTGATATCTACACAGATTAACATTGTGGTGAATGAGATTCTCCTCCATTGTAAAGCCCTGCCTCCACATCCCTGACTGACTGAACAACAGAATGGGCTGATTTTATTTGTTGTAGTTTTTTGTTATTTTACACGCCCCACTCTGTTTCAACACAATTTATTTTGGAATGACCTCAGCCTTCAGAGCGGATTTGTATCAAAATCATCAGAGCAGCGTGAAGGCACAGCGGGCTGCAGCTCCCTATGCGTCTGTGTGTCTTGGTCTGAGCACTTTGCTGTCTCTCTCTCACACACACACACACACGGCTAGAAGAAATGCTAATGGTGGTAAGAATTCCAGTCTGGATCCAACTAAAGTGTGGACAGAGGACAAAAAGGGGACATAACACCCTGTGACTGAACCATGTTTTTCTCCCATTCCCCAAAGCACGGCTGCCTATGGTAACACACTAAGCAGTCTGCAGCGTCCGCCAGCTGAACAGAATCCCCAAATCAGGCAGGACTGGTGTTACAAAGGCCCCCCTGAGGGCCGTAAGTGCACCACTGCTCGGATTTGTGTCCTCTACGGCTCCACAAAAGAGCATAAAGAAAAAGGAACACAATTTGGGATTTTTTTCAGACTCGCCCAGACAACCATCCCCTGCCTGCCTGGCTGACCGTATTGGGATGCTTGGCTGAACCTGAAAGCCCAGGGGTCAGCTCTTTAACCCTGCCCTATGGTGATTACGGAAAATAACAAGATCGTCTCAATCGGGGTGTCTTTGGTCGGCCTGTTGTAAGGTTGCTGGTTACAATGTGAAACTCTATTCACACACCAACCAAAAATATTCATAAACCCCCAGCCCCCCCACCCATTCTTTGGGGGCTGCCGTGACCAATTGGACAATGCCAGCAGCTGCAGCTGTCCTCTGTACACTGCTCTATTAGCTACCAGTGTTGGGTAATTTTTTTGCTACCTTATCAGTTTTTGTTACACTGCTACACATTTTTTTCAACCACTGCAAAACAATAGACAATCTGCAGCATTTTGGGTAGTGTATGATTATTAGTAGGTCATTATGGAATAATTTACCAATTTTGTGTGTTTAAAGGAAGTATTTAAATGTTAGATTTTAATGACTGGTTGTATGTAGTAGGTTATATGAGCCTGTGTAAGCCAGTGTGATGAATGTGATTCGGGGGGGGTGTAAGTAGTTTGGGAGTATGACGCCTCAACCAGCCTGCGCCCACAGCGCCACTTGGAAGTGGTGTGAAATTGCTCCAAAAGGGATATTTATAGCAGATGTGTAAGCAGCTATTACGACTTGTCCTGAGACACGACAGAAGTTGCATTTCAAACAATTAGCATTGGTAGGTTCTGTTACTATTCAGTGTCGTTTTGAATGGTGGTGAAGGGGCCAGTAGCTCATCGTTGCAGATGGATACCGTGTTCAGGAGGCGGACATGGGAGGAAATGTTGAT